>NW_020861583.1:0-45070 GCF_003713205.1 Coffea eugenioides
AGCTAAATCTTGTACTTGAATGACTTTGAGCCTATTGAACGGCTGTTGTGATGAATTTATATTGTGTATGACTTTGGGATTGATTGAGGAAAATAATGAAGCCATAAATGGCTGGAAAATAGGTAAATACAAAGGGCGTGCTGCCCAAATTTACACTCGAGAATTAGGTAACGATTTGAGAACGAATATCATATGAACCATCTAGGATATTTGTGTCTTCTTTTATCGAGGTATATAAGTTCGAATCTGGCCGAAACTTGTACACTTGAAAAAATGAAATTTACGACTAATAGAAATACGTTTTCTTCATTTCTTCGACTCAAATGGATATTTCAAAGTTTTACGAGCGAAGTTTTCCAAATATTTTGCTCATGTCCTTTGGTTTAAATGTACTCTTTTTACTTCCAAAATCATATTTATACTTTGTACTAGTAGTATTTGAATTGTCTTCGATTCACCTAACTTTTGCTGGAGGAACTGTAATATTTTCTCTTGATTAACCTTAGGGTTCATCGGTGATTGAGAGTGTTACCCGAAAAGATATTCTGGACGTTATTTCGCCTTAATAGGTGAGTGTTCCTTGTTTGTTATAATTTCATTGACTATGTGGCTTGTTCTTGATTATATGACTTGTTATGAATGAATGGTTACATGTTAGATGTTTTCAATGATTGCTTAAAAAGAGTTTTCTAGGCGAGTGTGAACTTTATCGCACTCGACCTAAATGAATGTGAAATTTACAATGTTTGAATGATTATATGTGCATGAATGTAAGCCTGATGGCTGAACTGGGCTCTGCCCTTCGTTACCGATCGACTCGAGCCAGAAGCGGACTCGGTCGGGCGATTTGGTAACCCTGGGTGAATGATTGGTATACTCGAGTATTACCTTGTAGTCTGGTGGAGCCTGGCCATCGTCCAGGAGGGGGTGAATGAAATGAATGAACGATTGTCAATGCAAATGAGGGGTTTTACTTATCAAAATGCATTTTCAAATGATTGGAGAAATAAGGGAATGAAAGGAGAATGAACGAATGAATGAATGAATGGCTCCCTGTAAGCACGTGTCCTTTTAATGAATGTGTGATTATCGCTTTATATTGTACATGTTCTTGAATTATTGGTTATTTATGGTTAATGCATTAAACTTATTGTTTGATTATGTGTTCGGAACTTAATTGAGCTTTTAGCTCATCCCTTTAGTTTTGTTTTCCTTAACAGGGGAAGGCGAGCAAGGACGAGAGATCGGTGTAGACTGGCCTAGACTAGTTTCAGATTTTTGTAATGGTTCTCGCCCTACCTTTCGGCACGGGCTGGATGTATGAAGGATTGAGAACCTTCGTATATTTGGTGTTTGTACTCCCTTTTGAGACAGCAATGTATATAAGTTTCACTTTAAGTTTTGGATTGTTATTTCGTTTGATCTTGTGGTTTTATTTCGGACTTGATTGAGGTATGACTGAGTCCCGGCGAGAGCTGGGCAGGCGGTCCGCCGAACCCTTTGGTTCGCCTTAGGGTAAGGTGGGGCTGTCACAGTTGGTATCAGAGCCAGGTTCGCGTGGTCTCTGCGCGGAGCGAGTTTGGGCTAAGTGGTGAATAAGTATGAAGGGCAAAGTGCTCGTTTGAGCATAAGTTATGAATCATGAATTGTTATAGGCCTCAAATGGTTCTTATGATATTTGAGGATAATAAATAGGTACGTCAGGTAGGAATCTCGATTGTAGATAGTTTACTCTTGGGACTGGCCAGCTCGAGATGTGAATTGTCTTATTTCGGATTCTCGTGCCCGAGTACTCTAGAGTTGAGGCGATGCTAAGTATGTGAGATTTGCATTTTGGGAACATGAACAGGCTTTGTTTGGCTAGAATGAGTACAAGAGGTCAACGGACGTTTAGTACGAATAGAAAGTGACGTGAGAGACCGAACGGGGTTATTTACCTTAGACTGGGACGACATCGTCTTTTCTTTTGATTCGCCCTTATATTGTAACTACATGACGCTAGTTTGTGTATTTGTGTATATGATTACCTGTCTAACTTGATATGTATGTGTGTATTTGATCATCTGTCTCCTTGATATATATGGTGTGTTATATGTGTATATGTCTATTGGTGTAGTGGTGTGCTAGAATTTAGTTGCTTTAGTTAACTTACTGCGTTTATTCATTAGATTTCCTTTTGGAAAAGAGAGAGAGATAGAGAGAAAGAAGGGTATGAAGGGAAGACGTAGTCGCGGACGTGGTCGTGGCCGTGGGAGTAAGCGAGCCCAAGAGCCAAGAGAAGAAAGGGAAACAACAGTTGAACGAGAACAAGGACCGAGGGTTGAAGCCGGGGACCAAATGGCGACGGCAATTCAACAAATGACAAACATTTTAGCAAGGTTGGTGGACCAAAAGGTCAAATACCTGTGAATCAACCCCAAAACCCTGAAATAGGAGAAGATCGGGCTCTTGAGAAGTTTCAAAAATTTGTACCTCCGAAATTCCTTGGAGAGCCTGATCCGGACATAGCTGAACAGTGGCTGGAGGCCTTGATCAACATCTTTGCGGCTTTAAATTACATTGAGCAAAGACAAGTGAACTTTGCGGTGTTTTAATTTGAAGGACCGGCCCGAGCATGGTGGAATGTGATTAAAGCAAAGTGGGAAAGAGAACAGACTGTCTGGACATGGGCGAATTTCATAAGAGAATTTAATGAGAAATACCTCCCACCTTTAGTCCAAGAAAGGAGGGAGGAGGAGTTTATTGGGCTACGTCAGGGAACGCTAAGTGTGGCTGAATATGAAACAAAATTTACGAAACTATCCAAATTTGCTTCTGAACAGGTAGCCACGGAACGACGAAGAGCAAGACGGTTCATACAGGGATTGAATTTGGAAATCCAAGAAGCATTAGCGGCGGTGCAATTGAATACTTTTACGGAGGCTCTTGAGAAGGCTCAAAGAATTGAGGATGCAAAGGCACAGGTAAAAGCCTCCCAAACCCGAAAAAGGGGTGCATCGGGTAGTGTATTGGAAGAGTTTAGTGAAACGATAGCACCTCCTAAAGTGCAAAAAGTGAATTCCTTACCCCGCCCACCATGGACATTAGGGGCGTTAGATGAACGATCTACAAAAGGAAGTCAAGTAGGCCATGGGGAGATTTTTCAAAAAAGCCAACAAGTGGTTTCTTCCTTGACTTGTGGCTACTGTGGAAAGGCCAATCACACTGAGAGTGATTGTTGGAGGAAAGGGCGGAAGTGTTTGATCTGTGGAGGTGGTGATCATCAAGTTAATAACTGCCCGAGGAAACAGTCACGAGAGACTAGTACCCAACCACTGGATGGAACTAAATCACAACAAGTGAATGAAAGAGGAAACCGAACAAAAGTACCAGCACAGGTATATGCCGTAGACCAGCAACAAGCTCCGAGGTCATCTGAGGCAACGGAAGGTAAAAATTTCGAGGACGAAATTTCTTAAGGAGGAGAGAGTGTGAGGACCAGTAAAATTCTCCTTGTTTTATTTTATTTTATTCTATTTTATTTTTCCGCGTGCATTTTCCTTACTTTAAATCAATTAATCATTTAATTTTCAGAGATTTTATAAGTGAGTATCGTTTTTACATCATTTTTTTTTCTAATATAAGTGCGTACATGTTAAGTTTGAGGTGCATTATGGATGTGAGATCCTGGATTCCTAATTTTCTCAAATAAATTAAATATGGATAATTATAGTAGCTATTGTGTGAAAAATGTATTTTACCATGTGTTTTAATTTTCAAAGTGTATTTTACATACCAAAAGTGAAAAATTTAATTGAATCATTAAAATCCTACTTTCAAAACTAGACCTTTAAGTTTAAATTAAATTCAACCAATTAATATTTTCGTGATTGTATGTGCACGCATGCATGTTTAGTACGGGGGTTCGAGTGATTAGTACCTTGGGTTAGTGTGCTTGAGTTTTAATTAAACTAAGTTAGTGCATTAAGTGGATATTAAGTTAGTAAACCAATGGGTTAATTACATTGGATCAAGTAGAGTTTTAGTGTTAGGCCTTTAAGTTTTAATTTCATTAGAAGCCTAAGCCATAAACCCATTAATTACCCAAGCCCATGACCCATCTCTTGTTTTGCTTTGCTATTAATAGACTTAGCTATTAAGTTAGTAGGACATAAGACAAAACAAACAAAGCCAACACCAAGAACAAGCTGCCGTGAGCTTGGAGAAGAAGAAGGGCAGCATCGAGTGAGCTAGGAGAAGAAAGAAAGAAGGAAAAAAAGAAAGAAAGAAAGAGAATCATTGGGGTTATTCATCCAACCTTGCTTGCAACCAACCAAGGGAACTTTGTTGGAGAGTTGGAGCTCAAGGATACATCTCCTCAAGTAAGTTTCAGTCACCAAAGCTGGTCGTTGGTTTGGCTCATGAACTTGTACTGATTTTGTTTCTTTTGGTGAATTGATGACCAAGCTTGTGATATATGATGAATTGTTGGGTGAATTTCTGTGTTTCATGCTTCAAGAGAATCGGCCAGCTAGGGTTATGATTAAGGATTTGAGGTAAACCAGTTTCCTAACTCTTGATTCTTGTGGTACAACTTATGATTGATGATTGGAAGTTGAATCTAACTAGCTAGGAACTGATTTGAATGGCTGGAAATTCGTTTGATTGGGTGGAATTTAAATGAACTTCAAGTATTGCTTTTCTGTCAAGATTTCTGTCCGAAATTAGTCTGACATTTAGAACATGTTGGGAGCTGAATTAGCCTTAGCACAAAACATGGAAGTTGTAGATAATTGAGTGCAAAGTATTCCTGCAAATTTTGAGCTCAATCGGAGCAGGGTATCTTGTGAAATGACAAAATTGCCCCTGCTACCCAGTTTCTGTCAAAAATGATAATCAGCCTCTGTAAGTGGTTAGTTTGACTAGGAATATTACCGAATTGGTTGTTGATGTCTTCTTAAGAATTATAGCCTTATATCTTAGCTTTCAAATGGCTTTGGAGTTACCTGAATCGGAGTTGTGTGTACTGAGATATGATTGAATGAATCAGGACTGCTAGTTGAATTTCACAGTGAGCTTCGAACTGGAAAATCTGGGGATGTTTTGATAAATTTGACCTAGTTAGGGTGAGAACTGGACTAAGTAGTCTTCATCAAAGTTAAAGCCCTCTGTCTTAGCTTCGAAACGGTATAACTTTCACTTCAATCCAATAAGCGTAGTTTCGGTTATGTCCGATACGCTAAGTAGCGGTGAATCTTCCTTTTTGGTTTCTTAGCTTAAAGCTCATTTCCGGTCATTTTCCTAGCTAAATCTTGTACTTGAATGATTTTGAGCCTATTGAACGGCTGTTGTGATGAATTTATATTGTGTATGACTTTGGGATTGATTGAGGAAAATAATGAAGCCATAAATGGCTGGAAAATAGGTAAATACAAAGGACGTGTTGCCCAAATTTACACTCGAGGATTAGGTAACGATTTGAGAACGAATATCATATGAACCATCTAGGATATTTGCGTCTTCTTTTATCGAGGTATATAAGTTCGAATCTGGCCGAAACTTGTACACTTGGAAAAATGAAATTTACGACTAATAGAAATACGTTTTCTTCATTTCTTCGACTCAAATGGATATTTCAAAGTTTTACGAGCGAGCATAAGTTTTCCAAATATTTTGCTCATGTCCTTTGGTTTAAATGTACTCTTTTTACTTCCAAAATCATATTTATACTTTGTACTAGTAGTATTTGAATTGTCTTCGATTCACCTAACTTTTGCTGGAGGAACTGTAATATTTTCTCTTGATTAACCTTAGGGTTCATCGGTGATTGAGAGTGTTACCCGAAAAGATATTCTGGACGTTATTTCGCCTTAATAGGTGAGTGTTCCTTGTTTGTTATAATTTCATTGACTATGTGGCTTGTTCTTGATTATATGACTTGTTATGAATGAATGGTTACATGTTAGATGTTTTCAATGATTGCTTAAAAAGAGTTTTCTAGACGAGTGTGTACTTTATCGCACTCGACCTAAATGAATGTGAAATTTACAATGTTTGAATGATTATATGTGCATGAATGTAAGCCTGATGGCTGAACTGGGCTCTGCCCTTCGTTACCGATCGACTCGAGCCAGAAGCGGACTCGGTCGGGCGATTTGGTAACCCTGGGTGAATGATTGGTATACTCGAGTATTACCTTGTAGTCTGGTGGAGCCTGGCCATCGTCCAGGAGGGGGTGAATGAAATGAATGAACGATTGTCAATGTAAATGAGGGGTTTTACTTATCAAAATGCATTTTCAAATGATTGGAGAAATAAGGGAATGAAAGGAGAATGAATGAATGAATGGCTCCCTGTAAGCACGTGTCCTTTTAATGAATGTGTGATTATCGCTTTATATTGTACATGTTCTTGAATTATTGGTTATTTATGGTTAATGCATTAAACTTATTGTTTGATTATGTGTTCGAAACTTAATTGAGCTTTTAGCTCATCCTTTTAGTTTTGTTTTCCTTAACAGGGGAAGGCGAGCAAGGACGAGAGATCGGTGTAGACTGGCCTAGACTAGTTTCAGATTTTTGTAATGGTTCTCGCCCTACCTTTCGGCACGGGCTGGATGTATGAAGGATTGAGAACCTTCGTATATTTGGTGTAACGCCCCGAGGCAGAAGAAAAGGAAAAATTTCTGGTGAATAGAGTTTTGTGAGGAATCCGGCCCACATAAATCTGGAAGAAATTCGGTCCGCATAAACAGCTTAAAGAGCCAGCTCTTTAAGGCTTTCCGATAAGGACTAAAATACCCTTTTATTTGAAAATTATTATTTATCAAAGCCCACTATCCAATTATTTCACATAAGTGTAAATAAACCTAGAAAATAGGGTTTTACACTTCGGTTTCAAGTTTGGAGCAAAATTAGGGTTTTCGCGATTTTTTTGCCGGATGAATTTTTGGTACAGAGTAAGAATTAATTTGGGGATTAAAAGTGACTTTTAAGTGAGAAATAATATGTGACTAGTGGCAATGATATAAGGTTAGTGAATGGGAAGTGAAAAACCTAGTACGTGAGTTTTTAAGAAAAACGGCGCGATCCGGCGGGTCCCGCGCATTACCGATTGAACGCACTGCTTGACCACCATTTTTCTTACCTTACAAGCTCATTGACAATTGAGCAAAATATCTTCTTATATTACAGCTAAGGGGACCGAAATTAGTGGCTAGAAAGCAAGGGAAAGAAAGAGAAAAATTAGTGGCCAAGATTGGGCCAAGTGTTGGGCAACTTGTGGACACCATTAGTTCTAATCCTTTTGGCTTTATCATAAGACAAACTTAGCTCCATTTCTCTTCATTTTCTGCCAAGGGAGCCGAGAGAGAGAGAGAAGAAGAACAAGGGAGAAATTTCTTCATTTCTTCTTGATTCAAGCTACAAAGTGAGAAATCCAAAGAACTAAACCGATTAAACTTCTCCTTGGGTGATTAGCTAGTGATTGGTGGTGAAATTTTGGAGAGAGAAAGCTTGGACTACACTTGGAGAACTCAAATCAAGGTAAGGAGGATGATATCTCTCTAAATTTTTCTTTCAATCTTGGTGAAATTAAGTCTAGTAACTTGAGTAGTAGTGGAATCATGGATGCTAGCATGATTGGAAGTTTTTCCCTCTTTATGTGATGAACTAGGGTTTGGGAAATTCTGCCCAACTTGTTGTATGATGCTTGTATGTTACAATTAATGTTGTATAAGATGTTTTGGTAGTGTGAGAAGTGAGAAATTGGGGAAAGTTGCACTAGAAACTACAAATTTCAGATTTCTGGAAATTTTAGCTTACATTCTGTCCGAATTTATATCTGTATGTTAGAGGCTGTTTTGGCCTTAGGTCAAAGAATAAAAGTTGTAGAGAATGGAATTTTATAGGTGCCTACAAAATTTTAGCTCAATCGGAGCAACGCAGGACGTGAAAAGTCCAAAATACCCCTACTGTTCTAAGTAATTCCCAGCAGTCCGTTTCTTCAGTTCAGTCCAGTTTATCACGTTTTTTGACCAGGATCCATTCTGATTTAGCTCTGGGCCAAAACATGAAAGTTGTAGTGTTCTGAAGTGGCTTTAAAATTCATCTAAGAACACCTGATTCGGACTTGTGTACACTGAGTTATGTTCATTACAGTGTTCTGCGTTTAAACAGCCGATGAATTGGTTTCTGGTGTAGTAATTCGAGAATTTGACTAAGTTACAGTAGGAACTGGACTAAGTGACCTTCATGAATGTTGTAGCTCTGTGTCGTAGCTTCAAAACGGCATAGGTTTCGTTTTAATCCGATAAGCGTAGCCTCAGATAAGTTATTTCCGCATTTGTACGTCAAATCTGTCTTGAACTAAATTGAATTTCTGCACTTGTACTTCATACGATTCTTGTTATTATGATATTGTGAGCCTATGGAACGGCTCTTGACATGAATTGCTGAGATGTATAATGTTGGGTTGTGTTTGAGAAAAACAATGAAGCCTAAAAGGCTGGAAAATTAGGTAAACACAAAGGGCATGCTGCCCGAATTTTTACTCGAGAACTAGAAAACTATATTTGCAACTTGAGTGAAGGTTAAGTGATTACCACTTGAACTAGCGAGAACTTTTGCTACTTTGTTAATCGATGGTTATACGTTAAAAACCTAAACGAACTTGTACTCTTGAGGAAAAGATATAATGGCCAATGTAAACTTATATTTCCTTGTACTTTTAACTCAAGTATTGTTTCCAAGTATAAATGCTACAAAAACCTTATGATTTGAAAAGCGAGCAAGTGTTTCACGAATGCCTTTCAAATGAATTTCAATTGGTTGATTCTTATGAACGGAACGTTTAAGTTTCAAATCTTACTCGTGTTTCAAAGTTCTCAAATTGGATTTCTATCGCAGCTCTGGACTTCAAACCTGGAGTATCATTGAACGTGACTACTTGAAGCACTATAGTTTGAGTGAGTGATCCCTCGACTGTTCCCAAAGTTACTTTTGAACTAATTCTTGCACTTATTACTCCATTGCATATCATTTGGGGTTTGGGCGTGTGCCATGACATAATTTTGGCTCCAATGAGTTCCTGGAAAGTCTTGTACTTAGAACCAATGTCTCCACTATTGTTTACACATTCTTTGGAGCACGATGGCTCCTTACTTTTGTTTCATGGTTACTTGATCTAAACGAGCATTGGGTATTTAAGTACAAGAACTTCACTGGCTCACATGAGCAATAAATGAACATTTGATTACTGCATCATGACATTATATCAATGCTTTATTGTGAAATATACTTGGCTGTTGATTTTACTGGTCACTCGCTGAGCTTCTAGCTCACCCCCTATTATCTTTTTCTCCCCACAGGGATCGAAGTAAAGGAAGAACTTGTTTTTGGATCTTTGTGTGGCTGGATGGCGTACATCTTGTATAGTTTAGTTTTGGTTTTTGGTTTATGTATTTTTGGGCTTGTATAAATATTTGTAATTGAATCAGATGTAAATCTATATTTTACGCTTAGAATTGGTTTCCGCTTCGCTTAAGATATGTAATTTTGGAGAATTGGATGTATTATTTGAGTTGTACCTTGTAATTTACTTGAGGAATGCAGTAAGTGAGTGAGTCCCGGCGAGAGCTGGGCAGGCGGCCCGCTAAACCCTCTGGTACGCCTTAGGGGGAGGTGGGGTCGTTACATTTGGTGTTTGTACTCCCTTTTGAGACAGCAATGTATATAAGTTTCACTTTAAGTTTTGGATTGTTATTTCGTTTGATCTTGTGGTTTTATTTCGGACTTGATTGAGGTATGACTGAGTCCCGGCGAGAGCTGGGCAGGCGGTCCGCCGAACCCTTTGGTTCGCCTTAGGGTAAGGTGGGGCTGTCACAGTTGGTATCAGAGCCAGGTTCGCGTGGTCTCTGCGCGGAGCGAGTTTGGGCTAAGTGGTGAATAAGTATGAAGGGCAAAGTGCTCGTTTGAGCATAAGTTATGAATCATGAATTGTTATAGGCCTCAAATGGTTCTTATGATATTTGAGGATAATAAATAGGTACGTCAGGTAGGAATCTCGATTGTAGATAGTTTACTCTTGGGACTGGCCAGCTCGAGATGTGAATTGTCTTATTTCGGATTCTCGTGCCCGAGTACTCTAGAGTTGAGGCGATGCTAAGTATGTGAGATTTGCATTTTGGGAACATGAACAGGCTTTGTTTGGCTAGAATGAGTACAAGAGGTCAACGGACGTTTAGTACGAATAGAAAGTGACGTGAGAGACCGAACGGGGTTATTTACCTTAGACTGGGACGACATCGTCTTTTCTTTTGATTCGCCCTTATATTGTAACTACATGACGCTAGTTTGTGTATTTGTGTATATGATTACCTGTCTAACTTGATATGTATGTGTGTATTTGATCATCTGTCTCCTTGATATATATGGTGTGTTATATGTGTATATGTCTATTGGTGTAGTGGTGTGCTAGAATTTAGTTGCTTTAGTTAACTTACTGCGTTTATTCATTAAATTTCCTTTTGGAAAAGAGAGAGAGATAGAGAGAAAGAAGGGTATGAAGGGAAGACGTAGTCGCGGACGTGGTCGTGGCCGTGGGAGTAAGCGAGCCCAAGAGCCAAGAGAAGAAAGGGAAACAACAGTTGAACGAGAACAAGGACCGAGGGTTGAAGCCGGGGACCAAATGGCGACGGCAATTCAACAAATGACAAACATTTTAGCAAGGTTGGTGGACCAAAAGGTCAAATACCTGTGAATCAACCCCAAAACCCTGAAATAGGAGAAGATCGGGCTCTTGAGAAGTTTCAAAAATTTGTACCTCCGAAATTCCTTGGAGAGCCTGATCCGGACATAGCTGAACAGTGGCTGGAGGCCTTGATCAACATCTTTGCGGCTTTAAATTATATTGAGCAAAGACAAGTGAACTTTGCGGTGTTTTAATTTGAAGGACCGGCCCGAGCATGGTGGAATGTGATTAAAGCAAAGTGGGAAAGAGAACAGACTGTCTGGACATGGGCGAATTTCATAAGAGAATTTAATGAGAAATACCTCCCACCTTTAGTCCAAGAAAGGAGGGAGGAGGAGTTTATTGGGCTACGTCAGGGAACGCTAAGTGTGGCTGAATATGAAACAAAATTTACGAAACTATCCAAATTTGCTTCTGAACAGGTAGCCACGGAACGACGAAGAGCAAGACGGTTCATACAGGGATTGAATTTGGAAATCCAAGAAGCATTAGCGGCGGTGCAAGTGAATACTTTTACGGAGGCTCTTGAGAAGGCTCAAAGAATTGAGGATGCAAAGGCACAGGTAAAAGCCTCCCAAACCCGAAAAAGGGGTGCATCGGGTAGTGTATTGGAAGAGTTTAGTGAAACGATAGCACCTCCTAAAGTGCAAAAAGTGAATTCCTTACCCCGCCCACCATGGACATTAGGGGCGTTAGATGAACGATCTACAAAAAGAAGTCAAGTAGGCCATGGGGAGATTTTTCAAAAAAGCCAACAAGTGGTTTCTTCCTTGACTTGTGGCTACTGTGGAAAGGCCAATCACACTGAGAGTGATTGTTGGAGGAAAGGGCGGAAGTGTTTGATCTGTGGAGGTGGTGATCATTAAGTTAATAACTGCCCGAGGAAACAGTCACGAGAGACTAGTACCCAACCACTGGATGGAACTAAATCACAACAAGTGAATGAAAGAGGAAACCGAACAAAAGTACCAGCACAGGTATATGCCGTAGACCAGCAACAAGCTCCGAGGTCATCTGAGGCAACAGAAGCTAAAAATTTCGAAGACGAAATTTCTTAAGGAGGAGAGAGTGTGAGAACCAGTAAAATTCTCCATGTTTTATTTTATTTTATTTTTCCGCGGGCATTTTCCTTACTTTAAATCAATTAATCATTTAATTTTCAGAGATTTTATAAGTGAGTATCGTTTTTACATCATTTTTTTTCTAATGTAAGTGCGTACATGTTAAGTTTGAGGTGCATTATGGATGTGAGATCCTGGATTCCTAATTTTCTCAAATAAATTAAATATGGATAATTATAGTAGCTATTGTGTGAAAAATGTATTTTACCATGTGTTTTAATTTTCAAAGTGTATTTTACATACCAAAAGTGAAAAATTTAATTGAATCATTAAAATCCTACTTTCAAAACTAGACCTTTAAGTTTAAATTAAATTCAACCAATTAATATTTTCGTGATTGTATGTGCACGCATGCATGTTTAGTACGGGGGTTCGAGGATTAGTACCTGCTTAAGTTTTAATTAAACTAAGTTAGTGCATTAAGTGGATATTAAGTTAGTAAACCAATGGGTTAATTACATTGGATCAAGTAGAGTTTTAGTGTTAGGCCTTTAAGTTTTAATTTCATTAGAAGCCTAAGCCATAAACCCATTAATTACCCAAGCCCATGACCCATCTCTTGTTTTGCTTTGCTATTAATAGACTTAGCTATTAAGTTAGTAGGACATAAGACAAAACAAACAAAGCCAACACCAAGAACAAGCTGCCGTGAGCTTGGAGAAGAAGAAGGGCAGCATCGAGTGAGCTAGGAGAAGAAAGAAAGAAGGAAAAAAAGAAAGAAAGAAAGAGAATCATTGGGGTTATTCATCCAACCTTGCTTGCAACCAACCAAGGGAACTTTGTTGGAGAGTTGGAGCTCAAGGATACATCTCCTCAAGTAAGTTTCAGTCACCAAAGCTGGTCGTTGGTTTGGCTCATGAACTTGTACTGATTTTGTTTCTTTTGGTGAATTGATGACCAAGCTTGTGATATATGATGAATTGTTGGATGAATTTCTGTGTTTCATGCTTCAAGAGAATCGGCCAGCTAGGGTTATGATTAAGGATTTGAGGTAAACCAGTTTCCTAACTCTTGATTCTTGTGGTACAACTTATGATTGATGATTGGAAGTTGAATCTAACTAGCTAGGAACTGATTTGAATGGCTGGAAATTCGTTTGATTGGGTGGAATTTAAATGAACTTCAAGTATTGCTTTTCTGTCAAGATTTCTGTCCGAAATTAGTCTGAAATTTAGAACATGTTGGGAGCTGAATTAGCCTTAGCACAAAACATGGAAGTTGTAGATAATTGAGTGCAGAGTATGCCTGCAAATTTTGAGCTCAATCGGAGCAGGGTATCTTGTGAAATGACAAAATTGCCCCTGCTACCCAGTTTCTGTCAAAAATGATAATCAGCCTCTGTAAGTGGTTAGTTTGACTAGGAATATTACCGAATTGGTTGTTGATGTCTTCTTAAGAATTATAGCCTTATATCTTAGCTTTCAAATGGCTTTGGAGTTACCTGAATCGGAGTTGTGTGTACTGAGATATGATTGAATGAATCAGGACTGCTAGTTGAATTTCACAGTGAGCTTCGAACTGGAAAATCTGGGGTTGTTTTGATAAATTTGACCTAGTTAGGGTGAGAACTGGACTAAGTAGTCTTCATCAAAGTTAAAGCCCTCTGTCTTAGCTTCGAAACGGTATAACTTTCACTTCAATCCAATAAGCGTAGTTTCGGTTATGTCCGATACGCTAAGTAGCGGTGAATCTGCCTTTTTGGTTTCTTAGCTTAAAGCTCATTTCCGGTCATTTTCCTAGCTAAATCTTGTACTTGAATGACTTTGAGCCTATTGAACGGCTGTTGTGATGAATTTATATTGTGTATGACTTTGGGATTGATTGAGGAAAATAATGAAGCCATAAATGGCTGGAAAATAGGTAAATACAAAGGGCGTGCTGCCCAAATTTACACTCGAGGATTAGGTAACGATTTGAGAACGAATATCATATGAACCATCTAGGATATTTGCGTCTTCTTTTATCGAGGTATATAAGTTCGAATCTGGCCGAAACTTGTACACTTGGAAAAATGAAATTTACGACTAATAGAAATACGTTTTCTTCATTTCTTCGACTCAAATGGATATTTCAAAGTTTTACGAGCGAGCATAAGTTTTCCAAATATTTTGCTCATGTCCTTTGGTTTAAATGTACTCTTTTCACTTCCAAAATCATATTTATACTTTGTACTAGTAGTATTTGAATTGTCTTCGATTCACCTAACTTTTGCTGGAGGAACTGTAATATTTTCTCTTGATTAACCTTAGGGTTCATCGGTGATTGAGAGTGTTACCCGAAAAGATATTCTGGACGTTATTTCGCCTTAATAGGTGAGTGTTCCTTGTTTGTTATAATTTCATTGACTATGTGGCTTGTTCTTGATTATATGACTTGTTATGAATGAATGGTAACATGTTAGATGTTTTCAATGATTGCTTAAAAAGAGTTTTCTAGGCGAGTGTGTACTTTATCGCACTCGACCTAAATGAATGTGAAATTTACAATGTTTGAATGATTATATGTGCATGAATGTAAGCCTGATGGCTGAACTGGGCTCTGCCCTTCGTTACCGATCGACTCGAGCCAGAAGCGGACTCGGTCGGGCGATTTGGTAACCCTGGGTGAATGATTGGTATACTCGAGTATTACCTTGTAGTCTGGTGGAGCCTGGCCATCGTCCAGGAAGGGGTGAATGAAATGAATGAACGATTGTCAATGCAAATGAGGGGTTTTACTTATCAAAATGTATTTTCAATGATTGGAGAAATAAGGGAATGAAAGGAGAATGAATGAATGAATGGCTCCCTGTAAGCACGTGTCCTTTTAATGAATGTGTGATTATCGCTTTATATTGTACATGTTCTTGAATTATTGGTTATTTATGGTTAATGCATTAAACTTATTGTTTGATTATGTGTTCGGAACTTAATTGAGCTTTTAGCTCATCCCTTTAGTTTTGTTTTCCTTAACAGGGGAAGGCGAGCAAGGACGAGAGATCGGTGTAGACTGGCCTAGACTAGTTTCAGATTTTTGTAATGGTTCTCGCCCTATCTTTCGGCACGGGTTGGATGTATGAAGGATTGAGAACCTTCGTATATTTGGTGTTTGTACTCCCTTTTGAGACAGCAATGTATATAAGTTTCACTTTAAGTTTTGGATTGTTATTTCGTTTGATCTTGTGGTTTTATTTCGGACTTGATTGAGGTATGACTGAGTCCCGGCGAGAGCTGGGCAGGCGGTCCGCCGAACCCTTTGGTTCGCCTTAGGGTAAGGTGGGGCTGTCACAGTTGGTATCAGAGCCAGGTTCGCGTGGTCTCTGCGCGGAGTGAGTTTGGGCTAAGTGGTGAATAAGTATGAAGGGCAAAGTTCTCGTTTGAGCATAAGTTATGAATCATGAATTGTTATAGGCCTCAAATGGTTCTTATGATATTTGAGGATAATAAATAGGTACGTCAGGTAGGAATCTCGATTGTAGATAGTTTACTCTTGGGACTGGCCAGCTCGAGATGTGAATTGTCTTATTTCGGATTCTCGTGCCCGAGTACTCTAGAGTTGAGGCGATGCTAAGTATGTGAGATTTGCATTTTGGGAACATGAACAGGCTTTGTATGGCTAGAATGAGTACAAGAGGTCAACGGACGTTTAGTACGAATAGAAAGTGACGTGAGAGACCGAACGGGGTTATTTACCTTAGACTGGGACGACATCGTCTTTTCTTTTGATTCGCCCTTATATTGTAACTACATGACGCTAGTTTGTGTATTTGTGTATATGATTACCTGTCTAACTTGATATGTATGTGTGTATTTGATCATCTGTCTCCTTGATATATATGGTGTGTTATATGTGTATATGTCTATTGGTGTAGTGGTGTGCTAGAATTTAGTTGCTTTAGTTAACTTACTGCGTTTATTCATTAAATTTCCTTTTGGAAAAGAGAGAGAGATAGAGAGAAAGAAGGGTATGAAGGGAAGACGTAGTCGCGGACGTGGTCGTGGCCGTGGGACTAAGCGAGCCCAAGAGCCAAGAGAAGAAAGGGAAACAACAGTTGAACGAGAACAAGGACCGAGGGTTGAAGCCGCGACGGCAATTCAACAAATGACAAACATTTTAGCAAGGTTGGTGGACCAAAAGGTCAAATACCTGTGAATCAACCCCAAAACCCTGAAATAGGAGAAGATCGGGCTCTTGAGAAGTTTCAAAAATTTGTACCTCCGAAATTCCTTGGAGAGCCTGATCCGGACATAGCTGAACAGTGGCTGGAGGCCTGATCAACATCTTTGTGGCTTTAAATTACATTGAGCAAAGACAAGTGAACTTTGCGGTGTTTTAATTTGAAGGACCGGCCCGAGCATGGTGGAATGTGATTAAAGCAAAGTGGGAAAGAGAACAGACTGTCTGGACATGGGCGAATTTCATAAGAGAATTTAATGAGAAATACCTCCCACCTTTAGTCCAAGAAAGGAGGGAGGAGGAGTTTATTGGGCTACGTCAGGGAACGCTAAGTGTGGCTGAATATGAAACAAAATTTACGAAACTATCCAAATTTGCTTCTGAACAGGTAGCCACGGAACGACGAAGAGCAAGACGGTTCATACAGGGATTGAATTTGGAAATCCAAGAAGCATTAGCGGCGGTGCAAGTGAATACTTTTACGGAGGCTCTTGAGAAGGGTCAAAGAATTGAGGATGCAAAGGCACAGGTAAAAGCCTCCCAAACCCGAAAAAGGGGTGCATCGGGTAGTGTATTGGAAGAGTTTAGTGAAACGATAGCACCTCCTAAAGTGCAAAAAGTGAATTCCTTACCCCGCCCACCATGGACATTAGGGGCGTTAGATGAACGATCTACAAAAGGAAGTCAAGTAGGCCATGGGGAGATTTTTCAAAAAAGCCAACAAGTGGTTTCTTCCTTGACTTGTGGCTACTGTGGAAAGGCCAATCACACTGAGAGTGATTGTTGGAGGAAAGGGCGGAAGTGTTTGATCTGTGGAGGTGGTGATCATCAAGTTAATAACTGCCCGAGGAAACAGTCACGAGAGACTAGTACCCAACCACTGGATGGAACTAAATCACAACAAGTGAATGAAAGAGGAAACCGAACAAAAGTACCAGCACAGGTATATGCCGTAGACCAGCAACAAGCTCCGAGGTCATCTGAGGCAACGGAAGGTAAAAATTTCGAGGACGAAATTTCTTAAGGAGGAGAGAGTGTGAGGACCAGTAAAATTCTCCTTGTTTTATTTTATTTTATTCTATTTTATTTTTCCGCGTGCATTTTCCTTACTTTAAATCAATTAATCATTTAATTTTCAGAGATTTTATAAGTGAGTATCGTTTTTACATCATTTTTTTTTCTAATATAAGTGCGTACATGTTAAGTTTGAGGTGCATTATGGATGTGAGATCCTGGATTCCTAATTTTCTAAAATAAATTAAATATGGATAATTATAGTAGCTATTGTGTGAAAAATGTATTTTACCATGTGTTTTAATTTTCAAAGTGTATTTTACATACCAAAAGTGAAAAATTTAATTGAATCATTAAAATCCTACTTTCAAAACTAGACCTTTAAGTTTAAATTAAATTCAACCAATTAATATTTTCGTGATTGTATGTGCACGCATGCATGTTTAGTACGGGGGTTGGGTTAGTGTGCTTAAGTTTTAATTAAACTAAGTTAGTGCATTAAGTGGATATTAAGTTAGTAAACCAATGGGTTAATTACATTGGATCAAGTAGAGTTTTAGTGTTAGGCCTTTAAGTTTTAATTTCATTAGAAGCCTAAGCCATAAACCCATTAATTACCCAAGCCCATGACCCATCTCTTGTTTTGCTGTGCTATTAATAGACTTAGCTATTAAGTTAGTAGGACATAAGACAAAACAAACAAAGCCAACACCAAGAACAAGCTGCCGTGAGCTTGGAGAAGAAGAAGGGCAGCATCGGGTGAGCTAGGAGAAGAAAGAAAGAAGGAAAAAAAGAAAGAAAGAAAGAGAATCATTGGGGTTATTCATCCAACCTTGCTTGCAACCAACCAAGGGAACTTTGTTGGAGAGTTGGAGCTCAAGGATACATCTCCTCAAGTAAGTTTCAGTCACCAAAGCTGGTCGTTGGTTTGGCTCATGAACTTGTACTGATTTTGTTTCTTTTGGTGAATTGATGACCAAGCTTGTGATATATGATGAATTGTTGGGTGAATTTCTGTGTTTCATGCTTCAAGAGAATCGGCCAGCTAGGGTTATGATTAAGGATTTGAGGTAAACCAGTTTCCTAACTCTTGATTCTTGTGGTACAACTTATGATTGATGATTGGAAGTTGAATCTAACTAGCTAGGAACTGATTTGAATGGCTGGAAATTCGTTTGATTGGGTGGAATTTAAATGAACTTCAAGTATTGCTTTTCTGTCAAGATTTCTGTCCGAAATTAGTCTGAAATTTAGAACATGTTGGGAGCTGAATTAGCCTTAGCACAAAACATGGAAGTTGTAGATAATTGAGTGCAGAGTATGCCTGTAAATTTTGAGCTCAATCGGAGCAGGGTATCTTGTGAAATGACTAAATTGCCCTTGCTACCCAGTTTCTGTCAAAAATGATAATCAGCCTCTGTAAGTGGTTAGTTTGACTAGGAATATTACCGAATTGGTTGTTGATGTCTTCTTAAGAATTATAGCCTTATATCTTAGCTTTCAAATGGCTTTGGAGTTACCTGAATCGGAGTTGTGTGTACTGAGATATGATTGAATGAATCTGGACTGCTAGTTGAATTTCACAGTGAGCTTCGAACTGGAAAATCTGGGGTTGTTTTGATACATTTGACCTAGTTAGGGTGAGAACTGGACTAAGTAGTCTTCATCAAAGTTAAAGCCCTCTGTCTTAGCTTCGAAACGGTATAACTTTCACTTCAATCCAATAAGCGTAGTTTCGGTTATGTCCGATACGCTAAGTAGCGGTGAATCTGCCTTTTTGGTTTCTTAGCTTAAAGCTCATTTCCGGTCATTTTCCTAGCTAAATCTTGTACTTGAATGACTTTGAGCCTATTGAACGGCTGTTGTGATGAATTTATATTGTGTATGACTTTGGGATTGATTGAAGAAATTAATGAAGTCATAAATGGCTGAAAAATAGGTAAATACAAAGGGCGTGCTGCCCAAATTTACACTCGAGGATTAGGTAACGATTTGAGAACGAATATCATATGAACCATCTAGGATATTTGCGTCTTCTTTTATCGAGGTATATAAGTTAAAATCTGGCCGAAACTTGTACACTTGAAAAAATGAAATTTACGACTAATAGAAATACGTTTTCTTCATTTCTTCGACTCAAATGGATATTTCAAAGTTTTACGAGCGAGCATAAGTTTTCCAAATATTTTGCTCATGTCCTTTGGTTTAAATGTACTCTTTTCACTTCCAAAATCATATTTATACTTTGTACTTGTAGTATTTGAATTGTCTTCGATTCACCTAACTTTTGCTGGAGGAACTGTAATATTTTCTCTTGATTAACCTTAGGGTTCATCGGTGATTGAGAGTGTTACCCGAAAAGATATTCTGGACGTTATTTCGCCTTAATAGGTGAGTGTTCCTTGTTTGTTATAATTTCATTGACTATGTGGCTTGTTCTTGATTATATGACTTGTTATGAATGAATGGTAACATGTTAGATGTTTTCAATGATTGCTTAAAAAGAGTTTTCTAGGCGAGTGTGTACTTTATTGCACTCGACCTAAATGAATGTGAAATTTACAATGATTGAATGATTATATGTGCATGAATGTAAGCTTGATGGCTGAACTGGGCTCTGCCCTTCGTTATCGATCGACTCAAGCCAGAAGCGGACTCGGTCAGGCGATTTGGTAACCCTGGGTGAATGATTGGTATACTCGAGTATTACCTTGTAGTCTGGTGGAGCCTGGCCATCGTCCAGGAGGTGGTGAATGAAATGAATGAACGATTGTCAATGCAAATGTGGGATTTTACTTATCAAAATGCATTTTCAAATGATTGAAGAAATAAGGGAATGAAAGGAGAATGAACGAATGAATGAATGAATGGCTCCCTGTAAGCACGTGTCCTTTTAATGAATGTGTGATTATCGCTTTATATTGTACATGTTCTTGAATTATTGGTTATTTATGGTTAATGCATTAAACTTATTGTTTGATTATGTGTTCGGAACTTAATTGAGCTTTTAGCTCATCCCTTTGGTTTTATTTTCCTTAACAGGGGAAGGCGAGCAAGGACGAGAGATCGGTGTAGACTAGCCTAGACTAGTTTCAGATTTTTGTAATGGTTCTCGCCCTACCTTTCGGCACGGGCTAGATGTATGAAGGATTGAGAACCTTCGTATATTCGGTGTTTGTACTCCCTTTTGAGACAGCAATGTATATAAGTTTCACTTTAAGTTTTGGATTGCTATTTCGTTTGATCTTGTGGTTTTATTTCGGACTTGATTGAGGTATGACTGAGTCCCGGCGAGAGCTGGGCAGGCGGTCCGCCGAACCCTTTGGTTCGCCTTAGGGTAAGGTGGGGCTGTCACAGTTGGTATCAGAGCCAGGTTCGCGTGGTCTCTGCGTGGAGTGAGTTTGGGCTAAGTGGTGAATAAGTATGAAGGGCAAAGTGCTCGTTTGAGCATAAGTTATGAATCATGAATTGTTATAGGCCTCAAATGGTTCTTATGATATTTGAGGATAATAAATAGGTACGTCAGGTAGGAATCTCGATTGTAGATAGTTTACTCTTGGGACTGGCCAGCTCGAGATGTGAATTGTCTTATTTCGGATTCTCGTGCCCGAGTACTCTAGAGTTGAGGCGATGCTAAGTATGTGAGATTTACATTTTGGGAACATGAACAGGCTTTGTTTGGCTAGAATGAGTACAAGAGGTCAACGGACGTTTAGTACGAATAGAAAGTGACGTGAGAGACCGAACGGGGTTCTTTACCTTAGACTGGGACGACATCGTCTTTTCTTTTGATTCGCCCTTATATTGTAACAACATGACGCTAGTTTGTGTATTTGTGTATATGATTACCTGTCTAACTTGATATGTATGTGTGTATTTGATCATCTGTCTCCTTGATATATATGGTGTGTTATATGTGTATATGTCTATTGGTGTAGTGGTGTGCTAGAATTTAGTTACTTTAGTTATCTTACTGCGTTTATTCATTATATTTCCTTTTGGAAAAGAGAGAGAGATAGAGAGAAAGAAGGGTATGGAGGGAAGACGTAGTCACGGACGTGGTCGTGGCCGTGGGACTAAGCGAGCCCAAGAGCCAAGAGAAGAAAGGGAAACAACAGTTGAACAAGAACAAGGACCGAGGGTTGAAGCCGGAGACCAAATGGCGACGGCAATTCAACAAATGACAAACATTTTAGCAAGGTTGGTGGACCAAAAGGTCAAATACCTGTGAATCAACCCCAAAACCCTGAAATAGGAGAAGATCGGGCTCTTGAGAAGTTTCAAAAATTTGTACCTCCGAAATTCCTTGGAGAGCCTGATCCGGACATAGCTGAACAGTGGCTGGAGGCCATGATCAACATCTTTACTGCTTTAAATTACATTGAGCAAAGACAAGTGAACTTTGCGGTGTTTTAATTTGAAGGACCGGCCCGAGCATGATGGAATGTGATTAAAGCAAAGTGGGAAAGAGAACAGACTGTCTGGACATGGGCGAATTTCATAAGAGAATTTAATGAAAAATACCTCCCACCTTTAGTCCAAGAAAGGAGGGAGGAGGAGTTTATTGGGCTACGCTAGGGAACGCTAAGTGTGGCTGAATATGAAACAAAATTTACGAAACTATCCAAATTTGCTTCTGAACAGGTGGCCACGGAACGACGAAGAGCAAGACGGTTCATACAGGGATTGAATTTGGAAATCCAGGAAGCATTAGCGGCGGTGCAAGTGAATACTTTTACGGAGGCTCTTGAGAAGGGTCAAAGAATTGAGGATGCAAAGGCACAGGTAAAAGCCTCCCAAACCCGAAAAAGGGGTGCATCGGGTAGTGTATTGGAGGAGTTTAGTGAAACGATAGCACCTCCTAAAGTGCAAAAAGTGAATTCCTTACCCCGCCCACCATGGACATTACGGGCGTTAGATGAACGATCTACAAAAGGAAGTCAAGTAGGCCATGGGGAGATTTTTCAAAAAAGCCAACAAGTGGTTTCTTCCTTGACTTGTGGCTACTGTGGAAAGGCCAATCACACTGAGAGTGATTGTTGGAGGAAAGGGCGGGAGTGTTTGATCTGTGGAGGTGGTGATCATCAAGTTAATAACTGCCCGAGGAAACAGTCACGAGAGACTAGTACCCAACCACTGGATGGAACTAAATCACAACAAGTGAATGAAAGAGGAAACCGAACAAAAGTACCAGCACAGGTATATGCCGTAGACCAGCAACAAGCTCCGAGGTCATCTGAGGCAACGGAAGGTAAAAATTTCGAGGACGAAATTTCTTAAGGAGGAGAGAGTGTGAGGACCAGTAAAATTCTCCTTGTTTTATTTTATTTTATTCTATTTTATTTTTCCGCGTGCATTTTCCTTACTTTAAATCAATTAATGATTTAATTTTCAGAGATTTTATAAGTGAGTATCGTTTTTACATCATTTTTTTTCTAATATAAGTGCGTACATGTTAAGTTTGAGGTGCATTATGGATGTGAGATCCTGGATTCCTAATTTTCTCAAATAAATTAAATATGGATAATTATAGTAGCTATTGTGTGAAAAATGTATTTTACCATGTGTTTTAATTTTCAAAGTGTATTTTACATACCAAAAGTGAAAAATTTAATTGAATCATTAAAATCCTACTTTCAAAACTAGACCTTTAAGTTTAAATTAAATTCAACCAATTAATATTTTCGTGATTGTATGTGCACGCATGCATGTTTAGTACGGGGGTTCAAGTGATTAGTACCTTGGGTTAGTGTGCTTAAGTTTTAATTAAACTAAGTTAGTGCATTAAGTGGATATTAAGTTAGTAAACCAATGGGTTAATTACATTGGATCAAGTAGAGTTTTAGTGTTAGGCCTTTAAGTTTTAATTTCATTAGAAGCCTAAGCCATAAACCCATTAATTACCCAAGCCCATGACCCATCTCTTGTTTTGCTTTGCTATTAATAGACTTAGCTATTAAGTTAGTAGGACATAAGACAAAACAAACAAAGCCAACACCAAGAACAAGCTGCCGTGAGCTTGGAGAAGAAGAAGGGCAGCATCGAGTGAGCTAGGAGAAGAAAGAAAGAAGGAAAAAAAGAAAGAAAGAAAGAGAATCATTGGGGTTATTCATCCAACCTTGCTTGCAACCAACCAAAGGAACTTTGTTGGAGAGTTGGAGCTCAAGGATACATCTCCTCAAGTAAGTTTCAGTCACCAAAGCTGGTCGTTGGTTTGGCTCATGAACTTGCACTGATTTTGTTTCTTTTGGTGAATTGATGACCAAGCTTGTGATATATGATGAATTGTTGGATGAATTTCTGTGTTTCATGCTTCAAGAGAATCGGCCAGCTAGGGTTATGATTAAGGATTTGAGGTAAACCAGTTTCCTAACTCTTGATTCTAGTGGTACAACTTATGATTGATGATTGGAAGTTGAATCTAACTAGCTAGGAACTGATTTGAATGGCTGGAAATTCGTTTGATTGGGTGGAATTTAAATGAACTTCAAGTATTGCTTTTCTGTCAAGATTTCTGTCCGAAATTAGTCTGAAATTTAGAACATGTTGGGAGCTGAATTAGCCTTAGCACAAAACATGGAAGTTGTAGATAATTGAGTGCAGAGTATGCCTGCAAATTTTGAGCTCAATCGGAGAAGGGTATCTTGTGAAATGACAAAATTACCCCTGCTACCCAGTTTCTGTCAAAAATGATAATCAGCCTCTGTAAGTGGTTAGTTTGACTAGGAATATTACCGAATTGGTTGTTGATGTCTTCTTAAGAATTATAGCCTTATATCTTAGCTTTCAAATGGCTTTGGAGTTACCTGAATCGGAGTTGTGTGTACTGAGATATGATTGAATGAATCAGGACTGCTAGTTGAATTTCACAGTGAGCTTTGAACTGGAAAATCTGGGGTTGTTTTGATAAATTTGACCTAGTTAGGGTGAGAGCTGGACTAAGTAGTCTTCATCAAAGTTAAAGCCCTCTGTCTTAGATTCGAAACGGTATAACTTTCACTTCAATCCAATAAGCGTAGTTTCGGTTATGTCCGATACGCTAAGTAGCGGTGAATCTGCCTTTTTGGTTTCTTAGCTTAAAGCTCATTTCCGGTCATTTTCCCTAGACTATTTTCAGATTTTTGTAATGGTTCTCGCCCTACCTTTCGGCACGGGCTGGATGTATGAAGGATTGAGAACCTTCGTATATTCGGTGTTTGTACTCCCTTTTGAGACAGCAATGTATATAAGTTTCACTTTAAGTTTTGGATTGTTATTTCGTTTGATCTTGTGGTTTTATTTCGGACTTGATTGAGGTATGACTGAGTCCCGACGAGAGCTGGGCAGGCGGTCCCCCGAACCCTTTGGTTCGCCTTAGGGTAAGGTGGGGCTGTCACAGTTGGTATCAGAGCCAGGTTCGCGTGGTCTCCGCGCGGAGTGAGCTTGGGCTAAGTGGTGAATAAGTATGAAGGGCAAAGTGCTCGTTTGAGCATAAGTTATGAATCATGAATTGTTATAGGCCTCAAATGGTTCTTATGATATTTGAGGATAATAAATAGGTACGTCAGGTAGGAATCTCGATTGTAGATAGTTTACTCTTGGGACTGGCCAGCTCGAGATGTGAATTGTCTTATTTCGGATTCTCGTGCCCGAGTACTCTAGAGTTGAGGCGATGCTAAGTATGTGAGATTTGCATTTTGGGAACATGAACAGGCTTTGTATGGCTAGAATGAGTACAAGAGGTCAACGGACGTTTAGTACGAATAGAAAGTGACGTGAGAGACCGAACGGGGTTATTTACCTTAGACTGGGACGACATCGTCTTTTCTTTTGATTCGCCCTTATATTGTAACAACATGACGCTAGTTTGTGTATTTGTGTATATGATTACCTGTCTAACTTGATATGTATGTGTGTATTTGATCATCTGTCTCCTTGATATATATGGTGTGTTATATGTGTATATGTCTATTGGTGTAGTGGTGTGCTAGAATTTAGTTACTTTAGTTATCTTACTGCGTTTATTCATTATATTTCCTTTTGGAAAAGAAAGAGAGATAGAGAGAAAGAAGGGTATGGAGGGAAGACGTAGTCACGGACGTGGTCGTGGCCGTGGGACTAAGCGAGCCCAAGAGCCAAGAGAAGAAAGGGAAACAACAGTTGAACAAGAACAAGGACCGAGGGTTGAAGCCGGAGACCAAATGGCGACGGTAATTCAACAAATGACAAACATTTTAGCAAGGTTGGTGGACCAAAAGGTCAAATACCTGTGAATCAACCCCAAAACCCTGAAATAGGAGAAGATCGGGCTCTTGAGAAGTTTCAAAAATTTGTACCTCCGAAATTCCTTGGAGAGCCTGATCCGGACATAGCTGAACAGTGGCTGGAGGCCGTGATCAACATCTTTACTGCTTTAAATTACATTGAGCAAAGACAAGTGAACTTTGCGGTGTTTTAATTTGAAGAACCGGCCCGAGCATGGTGGAATGTGATTAAAGCAAAGTGGGAAAGAGAACAGACTGTCTGGACATGGGCGAATTTCATAAGAGAATTTAATGAAAAATACCTCCCACCTTTAGTCCAAGAAAGGAGGGAGGAGGAGTTTATTGGGCTACGCTAGGGAACGCTAAGTGTTGCTGAATATGAAACAAAATTTACGAAACTATCCAAATTTGCTTCTGAACAGGTAGCCACGGAACGACGAGCAAGACGGTTCATACAGGGATTGAATTTGGAAATCCAAGAAGCATTAGCGGCGGTGCAAGTGAATACTTTTACGGAGGCTCTTGAGAAGGCTCAAAGAATTGAGGATGCAAAGGCACAGGTAAAAGCCTCCCAAACCTGGAAAAGGGGTGCATCGGGTAGTGTATTGGAAGAGTTTAGTGAAACGATAGCACCTCCTAAAGTGCAAAAAGTGAATTCCTTACCCCGCCCACCATGGACATTAGGGGCGTTAGATGAACGATCTACAAAAGGAAGTCAAGTAGGCCATGGGGAGATTTTTCAAAAAAACCAACAAGTGGTTTCTTCCTTGACTTGTGGCTACTGTGGAAAGGCCAATCACACTGAGAGTGATTGTTGGAGGAAAGGGCGGAAGTGTTTGATCTGTGGAGGTGGTGATCATCAAGTTAATAACTGCCCGAGGAAACAGTCACGAGAGACTAGTACCCAACCACTGGATGGAACTAAATCAAAACAAGTGAATGAAAGAGGAAACCGAACAAAAGTACCAGCACAGGTATATGCCGTAGACCAGCAACAAGCTCCGAGGTCATCTGAGGCAACGGAAGGTAAAAATTTCGAGGACGAAATTTCTTAAGGAGGAGAGAGTGTGAGGACCAGTAAAATTCTCCTTGTTTTATTTTATTTTATTCTATTTTATTTTTCCGCGTGCATTTTCCTTACTTTAAATCAATTAATCATTTAATTTTCAGAGATTTTATAAGTGAGTATCGTTTTTACATCATTTTTTTTTCTAATATAAGTGCGTACATGTTAAGTTTGAGGTGCATTATGGACGTGAGATCCAGGATTCCTAATTTTCTCAAATAAATTAAATATGGATAATTATAGTAGCTATTGTGTGAAAAATGTATTTTACCATGTGTTTTAATTTTCAAAGTATATTTTACATACCAAAAGTGAAAAATTTAATTGAATCATTAAAATCCTACTTTCAAAACTAGACCTTTAAGTTTAAATTAAAATCAACCAATTAATATTTTCGTGATTGTATGTGCACGCATGCATGTTTAGTACGGGGGTTCGAGTGATTAGTACCTTGGGTTAGTGTGCTTAAGTTTTAATTAAACTAAGTTAGTGCATTAAGTGGATATTAAGTTAGTAAACCAATGGGTTAATTACATTGGATCAAGTAGAGTTTTAGTGTTAGGCCTTTAAGTTTTAATTTCATTAGAAGCCTAAGCCATAAACCCATTAATTACCCAAGCCCATGACCCATCTCTTGTTTTGCTTTGCTATTAATAGACTTAGCTATTAAGTTAGTAGGACATAAGACAAAACAAACAAAGCCAACACCAAGAACAAGCTGCCGTGAGCTTGGAGAAGAAGAAGGGCAGCATCGAGTGAGCTAGGAGAAGAAAGAAAGAAGGAAAAAAAGAAAGAAAGAAAGAGAATCATTGGGGTTATTCATCCAACCTTGCTTGCAACCAACCAAGGGAACTTTGTTGGAGAGTTGGAGCTCAAGGATACATCTCCTCAAGTAAGTTTCAGTCACCAAAGCTGGTCGTTGGTTTGGCTCATGAACTTGCACTGATTTTGTTTCTTTTGGTGAATTGATGACCAAGCTTGTGATATATGATGAATTGTTGGATGAATTTCTGTGTTTCATGCTTCAAGAGAATCGGCCAGCTAGGGTTATGATTAAGGATTTGAGGTAAACCAGTTTCCTAACTCTTGATTCTTGTGGTACAACTTATGATTGATGATTGGAAGTTGAATCTAACTAGCTAGGAACTGATTTGAATGGCTGGAAATTCGTTTGATTGGGTGGAATAACTTCAAGTATTGCTTTTCTGTCAAGATTTCTGTCCGAAATTAGTCTGAAATTTAGAACATGTTGGGAGCTGAATTAGCCTTAGCACAAAACATGGAAGTTGTAGATAATTGAGTGCAGAGTATGCCTGTAAATTTTGAGCTCAATCGGAGCAGGGTATCTTGTGAAATTATAAAATTGCCCCTGCTACCCAGTTTCTGTCAAAAATAATAATCAGCCTCTGTAAGTGGTTAGTTTGACTAGGAATATTACCGAATTGGTTGTTGATGTCTTCTTAAGAATTATAGCCTTATATCTTAGATTTCAAATGGCTTTGGAGTTACCTGAATCGGAGTTGTGTGTACTGAGATATGATTGAATGAATCAGGACTGCTAGTTGAATTTCACAGTGAGCTTCGAACTGGAAAATCTGGGGTTGTTTTGATAAATTTGACCTAGTTAGGGTGAGAACTGGACTAAGTAGTCTTCATCAAAGTTAAAGCCCTCTGTCTTAGCTTCGAAACGGTATAACGTTCACTTCAATCCAATAAGCGTAGTTTTGGTTATGTCCGATACGCTAAGTAGCGGTGAATCTGCCTTTTTGGTTTCTTAGCTTAAAGCTCATTTCCGGTCATTTTCCCAGCTAAATCTTGTACTTGAATGACTTTGAGCCTATTGAACGGCTGTTGTGATGAATTTATATTGTGTATGACTTTGGGATTGATTGAGGAAAATAATGAAGCCATAAATGGCTGGAAAATAGGTAAATACAAAGGGCGTGCTGCCCAAATTTACACTCGAGAATTAGGTAACGATTTGAGAACGAATATCATATGAACCATCTAGGATATTTGTGTCTTCTTTTATCGAGGTATATAAGTTCGAATCTGGCCGAAACTTGTACACTTGAAAAAATGAAATTTACGACTAATAGAAATACGTTTTCTTCATTTCTTCGACTCAAATGGATATTTCAAAGTTTTACGAGCGAGCATAAGTTTTCCAAATATTTTGCTCATGTCCTTTGGTTTAAATGTACTCTTTTCACTTCCAAAATCATATTTATACTTTGTACTAGTAGTATTTGAATTGTCTTCGATTCACCTAACTTTTGCTGGAGGAACTGTAATATTTTCTCTTGATTAACCTTAGGGTTCATCGGTGATTGAGAGTGTTATCCGAAAAGATATTCTGGACGTTATTTCGCCTTAATAGGTGAGTGTTCCTTGTTTGTTATAATTTCATTGACTATGTGGCTTGTTCTTGATTATATGACTTGTTATGAATGAATGGTAACATGTTAGATGTTTTCAATGATTGCTTAAAAAGAGTTTTCTAGGCGAGTGTGTACTTTATCGCACTCGACCTAAATGAATGTGAAATTTACAATGATTGAATGATTATATGTGCATGAATGTAAGCCTGATGGCTGAACTGGACTCTGCCCTTCGTTACCGATCGACTCGAGCCAGAAGCGGACTCGGTCGGGCGATTTGGTAACCCTGGGTGAATGATTGGTATACTCGAGTATTACCTTGTAGTCTGGTGGAGTCTGGCCATCGTCCAGGAGGGGGCGAATGAAATGAATGAACGATTGTCAATGCAAATGAAGGGTTTTTACTTATCAAAATGGATTTTCAAATGATTGGAGATATAAGGGAATGAAAGGAGAATGAACGAATGAATGAATGAATGGCTTCCTGTAAGCACGTGTCCTTTTAATGAATGTGTGATTATCGCTTTATATTGTACATGTACTTGAATTATTGGTTATTTATGGTTAATGCATTAAACTTATTGTTTGATTATGTGTTCGGAACTTAATTGAGCTTTTAGCTCATCCCTTTAGTTTTGTTTTCCTTAACAGGGGAAGGCGAGCAAGGACGAGAGATTGGTGTAGACTAGCCTAGACTAGTTTCAGATTTTTGTAATGGTTCTCGCCCTACCTTTCGGCACGGGCTGGATGTATGAAGGATTGAGAACCTTCGTATATTCGGTGTTTGTACTCCCTTTTGAGACAGCAATGTATATAAGTTTCACTTTAAGTTTTGGATTGCTATTTCGTTTTATCTTGTGGTTTTATTTCGGACTTGATTGAGGTATGACTGAGTCCCGGCGAGAGCTGGGCAGGCGGTCCGCCGAACCCTTTGGTTCGCCTTAGGGTAAGGTGGGGCTGTCACAGTTGGTATCAGAGCCAGGTTCGCGTGGTCTCTGCGCGGAGTGAGCTTGGGCTAAGTGGTGAATAAGTATGAAGGGCAAAGTGTCGTTTGAGCATAAGTTATGAATCATGAATTGTTATAGGCCTCAAATGGTTCTTATGATATTTGAGGATAATAAATAGGTACGTCAGGTAGGAATCTCGATTGTAGATAGTTTACTCTTGGGACTGGCCAGCTCGAGATGTGAATTGTCTTATTTCGGATTCTCGTGCCCGAGTACTCTAGAGTTGAGGCGATGCTAAGTATGTGAGATTTACATTTTGGGAACATGAACAGGCTTTGTTTGGCTAGAATGAGTACAAGAGGTCAACGGACGTTTAGTACGAATAGAAAGTGACGTGAGAGACCGAACGGGGTTATTTACCTTAGACTGGGACGACATTGTCTTTTCTTTTGATTCGCCCTTATATTGTAACAACATGACGCTAGTTTGTGTATTTGTGTATATGATTACCTGACTAAGTTAGTGCATTAAGTGGATATTAAGTTAGTAAACCAATGGGTTAATTACATTGGATCAAGTAGAGTTTTAGTGTTAGGCCTTTAAGTTTTAATTTCATTAGAAGCCTAAGCTATAAACCCATTAATTACCCAAGCCCATGACCCATCTCTTGTTTTGCTTTGCTATTAATAGACTTAGCTATTAAGTTAGTAGGACATAAGACAAAACAAACAAAGCCAACACCAAGAACAAGCTGCCGTGAGCTTGGAGAAGAAGAAGGGCAGCATCGAGTGAGCTAGCAGAAGAAAGAAAGAAGGATAAAAAAGAAAGAAAGAAAGAGAATCATTGGGGTTATTCATCCAACCTTGCTTGCAACCAACCAAGGGAACTTTGTTGGAGAGTTGGAGCTCAAGGATACATCTCCTCAAGTAAGTTTCAGTCACCAAAGCTGGTCGTTGGTTTGGCTCATGAACTTGCACTGATTTTGTTTCTTTTGGTGAATTGATGACCAAGCTTGTGATATATGATGAATTGTTGGATGAATTTCTGTGTTTCATGCTTCAAGAGAATCGGCCAGCTAGGGTTATGATTAAGGATTTGAGGTAAACCAGTTTCCTAACTCTTGATTCTAGTGGTACAACTTATGATTGATGATTGGAAGTTGAATCTAACTAGCTAGGAACTGATTTGAATGGCTGGAAATTCGTTTGATTGGGTGGAATTTAAATGAACTTCAAGTATTGCTTTTCTGTCAAGATTTCTGTCCGAAATTAGTCTGAAATTTAGAACATGTTGGGAGCTGAATTAGCCTTAGCACAAAACATGGAAGTTGTAGATAATTGAGTGCAGAGTATGCCTGTAAATTTTGAGCTCAATCGGAGCAGGGTATCTTGTGAAATGACAAAATTGCCCCTGCTACCCAGTTTCTGTCAAAAATGATAATCAGCCTCTGTAAGTGGTTAGTTTGACTAGGAATATTACCGAATTGGTTGTTGATGTCTTCTTAAGAATTATAGCCTTATATCTTAGCTTTCAAATGGCTTTGGAGTTACCTGAATCGGAGTTGTGTGTACTGAGATATGATTGAATGAATCAGGACTGCTAGTTGAATTTCACAGTGAGCTTCGAACTGGAAAATCTGGGGTTGTTTTGATAAATTTGACCTAGTTAGGGTGAGAACTGGACTAAGTAGTCTTCATCAAAGTTAAATCCCTCTGTCTTAGCTTCGAAACGGTATAACTTTCACTTCAATCCAATAAGCGTAGTTTCGGTTATGTCCGATACGCTAAGTAGCGGTGAATCTGCCTTTTTGGTTTCTTAGGTTAAAGCTCATTTCCGGTCATTTTCCTAGCTAAATCTTGTACTTGAATGACTTTGAGCCTATTGAACGGCTGTTGTGATGAATTTGTATTGTGTATGACTTTGGGATTGATTGAAGAAATTAATGAAGTCATAAATGGCTGAAAAATAGGTAAATACAAAGGGCGTGCTGCCCAAATTTACACTCGAGGATTAGGTAACGATTTGAGAACGAATATCATATGAACCATCTAGGATATTTGCGTCTTCTTTTATCGAGGTATCTAAGTTCGAATCTGGCCGAAACTTGTACACTTGAAAAAATGAAATTTACGACTAATAGAAATACGTTTTCTTCATTTCTTCGACTCAAATGGATATTTCAAAGTTTTACGAGCGAGCATAAGTTTTCCAAATATTTTGCACATGTCCTTTGCTTTAAATGTACTCTTTTCACTTCCAAAATCATATTTATACTTTGTACTAGTAGTATTTGAATTGTCTTCGATTCACCTAACTTTTGCTGGAGGAACTGTAATATTTTCTCTTGATTAACCTTAGGGTCCATCGGTGATTGCGAGTGTTACCCGAAAAGATATTCTGGACGTTATTTCGCCTTAATAGGTGAGTGTTCCTTGTTTGTTATAATTTCATTGACTATGTGGCTTGTTCTTGATTATATGACTTGTTATGAATGAATGGTAACATGTTAGATGTTTTCAATGATTGCTTAAAAAGAGTTTTCTAGGCGAGTGTGTACTTTATTGCACTCGACCTAAATGAATGTGAAATTTACAATGATTGAATGATTATATGTGCATGAATGTAAGCTTGATGGCTGAACTGGGCTCTGCCCTTCGTTATCGATCGACTCAAGCCAGAAGCGGACTCGGTCAGGCGATTTGGTAACCCTGGGTGAATGATTGGTATACTCGAGTATTACCTTGTAGTCTGGTGGAGCCTGGCCATCGTCCAGGAGGTGGTGAATGAAATGAATGAACGATTGTCAATGCAAATGTGGGATTTTACTTATCAAAATGCATTTTCAAATGATTGAAGAAATAAGGGAATGAAAGGAGAATGAACGAATGAATGAATGAATGGCTCCCTGTAAGCACGTGTCCTTTTAATGAATGTGTGATTATCGCTTTATATTGTACATGTTCTTGAATTATTGGTTATTTATGGTTAATGCATTAAACTTATTGTTTGATTATGTGTTCGGAACTTAATTGAGCTTTTAGCTCATCCCTTTGGTTTTATTTTCCTTAACAGGGGAAGGCGAGCAAGGACGAGAGATCGGTGTAGACTAGCCTAGACTAGTTTCAGATTTTTGTAATGGTTCTCGCCCTACCTTTCGGCACGGGCTAGATGTATGAAGGATTGAGAACCTTCGTATATTCGGTGTTTGTACTCCCTTTTGAGACAGCAATGTATATAAGTTTCACTTTAAGTTTTGGATTGCTATTTCGTTTGATCTTGTGGTTTTATTTCGGACTTGATTGAGGTATGACTGAGTCCCGGCGAGAGCTGGGCAGGCGGTCCGCCGAACCCTTTGGTTCGCCTTAGGGTAAGGTGGGGCTGTCACAGTTGGTATCAGAGCCAGGTTCGCGTGGTCTCTGCGCGGAGTGAGCTTGGGCTAAGTGGTGAATAAGTATGAAGGGCAAAGTGCTCGTTTGAGCATAAGTTATGAATCATGAATTGTTATAGGCCTCAAATGGTTCTTATGATATTTGAGGATAATAAATAGGTACGTCAGGTAGGAATCTCGATTGTAGATAGTCTACTCTTGGGACTGGCCAGCTCGAGATGTGAATTGTCTTATTTCGGATTCTCGTGCCCGAGTACTCTAGAGTTGAGGCGATGCTAAGTATGTGAGATTTACATTTTGGGAACATGAACAGGCTTTGTTTGGCTAGAATGAGTACAAGAGGTCAACGGACGTTTAGTACGAATAGAAAGTGACGTGAGAGACCGAACGGGGTTATTTACCTTAGACTGGGACGACATCGTCTTTTCTTTTGATTCGCCCTTATATTGTAACAACATGACGCTAGTTTGTGTATTTGTGTATATGATTACCTGTCTAACTTGATATGTATGTGTGTATTTGATCATCTGTCTCCTTGATATATATGGTGTGTTATATGTGTATATGTCTATTGGTGTAGTGGTGTGCTAGAATTTAGTTACTTTAGTTATCTTACTGCGTTTATTCATTATATTTCCTTTTGGAAAAGAGAGAGAGATAGAGAGAAAGAAGGGTATGGAGGGAAGACGTAGTCACGGACGTGGTCGTGGCCGTGGGACTAAGCGAGCCCAAGAGCCAAGAGAAGAAAGGGAAACAACAGTTGAACAAGAACAAGGACCGAGGGTTGAAGCCGGAGACCAAATGGCGACGGCAATTCAACAAATGACAAACATTTTAGCAAGGTTGGTGGACCAAAAGGTCAAATACCTGTGAATCAACCCCAAAACCCTGAAATAGGAGAAGATCGGGCTCTTGAGAAGTTTCAAAAATTTGTACCTCCGAAATTCCTTGGAGAGCCTGATCCGGACATAGCTGAACAGTGGCTGGAGGCCGTGATCAACATCTTTGCTGGCTTTAAATTACATTGAGCAAAGACAAGTGAACTTTGCGGTGTTTTAATTTGAAGGACCGGCCCGAGCATGGTGGAATGTGATTAAAGCAAAGTGGGAAAGAGAACAGACTGTCTGGACATGGGCGAATTTCATAAGAGAATTTAATGAAAAATACCTCCCACCTTTAGTCCAAGAAAGGAGGGAGGAGGAGTTTATTGGGCTACGCTAGGGAACGCTAAGTGTGGCTGAATATGAAACAAAATTTACGAAACTATCCAAATTTGCTTCTGAACAGGTAGCCACGGAACGACGAAGAGCAAGACGGTTCATACAGGGATTGAATTTGGAAATCCAGGAAGCATTAGCGGCGGTGCAAGTGAATACTTTTACGGAGGCTCTTGAGAAGGCTCAAAGAATTGAGGATGCAAAGGCACAGGTAAAAGCCTCCCAAACCCGAAAAAGGGGTGCATCGGGTAGTGTATTGGAAGAGTTTAGTGAAACGATAGCACCTCCTAAAGTGCAAAAAGTGAATTCCTTACCCCGCCCACCATGGACATTAGGGGCGTTAGATGAACGATCTACAAAAGGAAGTCAAGTAGGCCATGGGGAGATTTTTCAAAAAAGCCAACAAGTGGTTTCTTCCTTGACTTGTGGCTACTGTGGAAAGGCCAATCACACTGAGAGTGATTGTTGGAGGAAAGGGCGGAAGTGTTTGATCTGTGGAGGTGGTGATCATCAAGTTAATAACTGCCCGAGGAAACAGTCACGAGAGACTAGTACCCAACCACTGGATGGAACTAAATCACAACAAGTGAATGAAAGAGGAAACCGAACAAAAGTACCAGCACAGGTATATGCCGTAGACCAGCAACAAGCTCCGAGGTCATCTGAGGCAACGGAAGGTAAAAATTTCGAGGACGAAATTTCTTAAGGAGGAGAGAGTGTGAGGACCAGTAAAATTCTCCTTGTTTTATTTTATTTTATTCTATTTTATTTTTCCGCGTGCATTTTCCTTACTTTAAATCAATTAATCATTTAATTTTCAGAGATTTTATAAGTGAGTATCGTTTTTACATCATTTTTTTTTCTAATATAAGTGCGTACATGTTAAGTTTGAGGTGCATTATGGATGTGAGATCCTGGATTCCTAATTTTCTCAAATAAATTAAATATGGATAATTATAGTAGCTATTGTGTGAAAAATGTATTTTACCATGTGTTTTAATTTTCAAAGTGTATTTTACATACCAAAAGTGAAAAATTTAATTGAATCATTAAAATCCTACTTTCAAAACTAGACCTTTAAGTTTAAATTAAATTCAACCAATTAATATTTTCGTGATTGTATGTGCACGCATGCATGTTTAGTACGGGGGTTGGGTTAGTGTGCTTAAGTTTTAATTAAACTAAGTTAGTGCATTAAGTGGATATTAAGTTAGTAAACCAATGGGTTAATTACATTGGATCAAGTAGAGTTTTAGTGTTAGGCCTTTAAGTTTTAATTTCATTAGAAGCCTAAGCCATAAACCCATTAATTACCCAAGCCCATGACCCATCTCTTGTTTTGCTTTGCTATTAATAGACTTAGCTATTAAGTTAGTAGGACATAAGACAAAACAAACAAAGCCAACACCAAGAACAAGCTGCCGTGAGCTTGGAGAAGAAGAAGGGCAGCATCGAGTGAGCTAGGAGAAGAAAGAAAGAAGGAAAAAAAGAAAGAAAGAAAGAGAATCATTGGGGTTATTCATCCAACCTTGCTTGCAACCAACCAAGGGAACTTTGTTGGAGAGTTGGAGCTCAAGGATACATCTCCTCAAGTAAGTTTCTGTCACCAAAGCTGGTCGTTGGTTTGGCTCATGAACTTGTACTGATTTTGTTTCTTTTGGTGAATTGATGACCAAGCTTGTGATATATGATGAATTGTTGGGTGAATTTCTGTGTTTCATGCTTCAAGAGAATCGGCCAGCTAGGGTTATGATTAAGGATTTGAGGTAAACCAGTTCCCTAACTCTTGATTCTTGTGGTACAACTTATGATTGATGATTGGAAGTTGAATCTAACTAGCTAGGAACTGATTTGAATGGCTGGAAATTCGTTTGATTGGGTGGAATTTAAATGAACTTCAAGTATTGCTTTTCTGTCAAGATTTCTGTCCGAAATTAGTCTGAAATTTAGAACATGTTGGGAGCTGAATTAGCCTTAGCACAAAACATGGAAGTTGTAGATAATTGAGTGCAGAGTATGCCTGTAAATTTTGAGCTCAATCGGAGCAGGGTATCTTGTGAAATGACAAAATTGCCCCTGCTACCCAGTTTCTGTCAAAAATGATAATCAGCCTCTGTAAGTGGTTAGTTTGACTAGGAATATTACCGAATTGGTTGTTGATGTCTTCTTAAGAATTATAGCCTTATATCTTAGCTTTCAAATGGCTTTGGAGTTACCTGAATCGGAGTTGTGTGTACTGAGATATGATTGAATGAATCAGGACTGCTAGTTGAATTTCACAGTGAGCTTCGAACTGGAAAATCTGGGGTTGTTTTGATAAATTTGACCTAGTTAGGGTGAGAACTGGACTAAGTAGTCTTCATCAAAGTTAAAGCCCTCTGTCTTAGCTTCGAAACGGTATAACTTTCACTTCAATCCAATAAGCGTAGTTTCGGTTATGTCCGATACGCTAAGTAGCGGTGAATCTGCCTTTTTGGTTTCTTAGCTTAAAGCTCATTTCCGGTCATTTTCCTAGCTAAATCTTGTACTTGAATGACTTTGAGCCTATTGAACGGCTGTTGTGATGAATTTATATTGTGTATGACTTTGGGATTGATTGAGGAAAATAATGAAGCCATAAATGGCTGGAAAATAGGTAAATACAAAGGGCGTGCTGCCCAAATTTACACTCGAGGATTAGGTAACGATTTGAGAACGAATATCATATGAACCATCTAGGATATTTGCGTCTTCTTTTATCGAGGTATATAAGTTCGAATCTGGCCGAAACTTGTACACTTGGAAAAATGAAATTTACGACTAATAGAAATACGTTTTCTTCATTTCTTCGACTCAAATGGATATTTCAAAGTTTTACGAGCGAGCATAAGTTTTCCAAATATTTTGCTCATGTCCTTTGGTTTAAATGTACTCTTTTCACTTCCAAAATCATATTTATACTTTGTACTAGTAGTATTTGAATTGTCTTCGATTCACCTAACTTTTGCTGGAGGAACTGTAATATTTTCTCTTGATTAACCTTAGGGTTCATCGGTGATTGAGAGTGTTACCCGAAAAGATATTCTGGACGTTATTTCGCCTTAATAGGTGAGTGTTCCTTGTTTGTTATAATTTCATTGACTATGTGGCTTGTTCTTGATTATATGACTTGTTATGAATGAATGGTAACATGTTAGATGTTTTCAATGATTGCTTAAAAAGAGTTTTCTAGGCGAGTGTGTACTTTATCGCACTCGACCTAAATGAATGTGAAATTTACAATGTTTGAATGATTATATGTGCATGAATGTAAGCCTGATGGCTGAACTGGGCTCTGCCCTTCGTTACCGATCGACTCGAGCCAGAAGCGGACTCGGTCGGGCGATTTGGTAACCCTGGGTGAATGATTGGTATACTCGAGTATTACCTTGTAGTCTGGTGGAGCCTGGCCATCGTCCAGGAGGGGGTGAATGAAATGAATGAACGATTGTCAATGCAAATGAGGGGTTTTACTTATCAAAATGCATTTTCAAATGATTGGAGAAATAAGGGAATGAAAGGAGAATGAACGAATGAATGAATGAATGGCTCCCTGTAAGCACGTGTCCTTTTAATGAATGTGTGATTATCGCTTTATATTGTACATGTTCTTGAATTATTGGTTATTTATGGTTAATGCATTAAACTTATTGTTTGATTATGTGTTCGGAACTTAATTGAGCTTTTAGCTCATCCCTTTAGTTTTGTTTTCCTTAACAGGGGAAGGCGAGCAAGGACGAGAGATCGGTGTAGACTGGCCTAGACTAGTTTCAGATTTTTGTAATGGTTCTCGCCCTACCTTTCGGCACGGGCTGGATGTATGAAGGATTGAGAACCTTCGTATATTTGGTGTTTGTACTCCCTTTTGAGACAGCAATGTATATAAGTTTCACTTTAAGTTTTGGATTGTTATTTCGTTTGATCTTGTGGTTTTATTTCGGACTTGATTGAGGTATGACTGAGTCCCGGCGAGAGCTGGGCAGGCGGTCCGCCGAACCCTTTGGTTCGCCTTAGGGTAAGGTGGGGCTGTCACAGTTGGTATCAGAGCCAGGTTCGCGTGGTCTCTGCGCGGAGTGAGTTTGGGCTAAGTGGTGAATAAGTATGAAGGGCAAAGTGCTCGTTTGAGCATAAGTTATGAATCATGAATTGTTATAGGCCTCAAATGGTTCTTATGATATTTGAGGATAATAAATAGGTACGTCAGGTAGGAATCTCGATTGTAGATAGTTTACTCTTGGGACTGGCCAGCTCGAGATGTGAATTGTCTTATTTCGGATTCTCGTGCCCGAGTACTCTAGAGTTGAGGCGATGCTAAGTATGTGAGATTTGCATTTTGGGAACATGAACAGGCTTTGTTTGGCTAGAATGAGTACAAGAGGTCAACGGACGTTTAGTACGAATAGAAAGTGACGTGAGAGACCGAACGGGGTTATTTACCTTAGACTGGGACGACATCGTCTTTTCTTTTGATTCGCCCTTATATTGTAACTACATGACGCTAGTTTGTGTATTTGTGTATATGATTACCTGTCTAACTTGATATGTATGTGTGTATTTGATCATCTGTCTCCTTGATATATATGGTGTGTTATATGTGTATATGTCTATTGGTGTAGTGGTGTGCTAGAATTTAGTTGCTTTAGTTAACTTACTGCGTTTATTCATTAGATTTCCTTTTGGAAAAGAGAGAGAGATAGAGAGAAAGAAGGGTATGAAGGGAAGACGTAGTCGCGGACGTGGTCGTGGCCGTGGGAGTAAGCGAGCCCAAGAGCCAAGAGAAGAAAGGGAAACAACAGTTGAACGAGAACAAGGACCGAGGGTTGAAGCCGGGGACCAAATGGCGACGGCAATTCAACAAATGACAAACATTTTAGCAAGGTTGGTGGACCAAAAGGTCAAATACCTGTGAATCAACCCCAAAACCCTGAAATAGGAGAAGATCGGGCTCTTGAGAAGTTTCAAAAATTTGTACCTCCGAAATTCCTTGGAGAGCCTGATCCGGACATAGCTGAACAGTGGCTGGAGGCCTTGATCAACATCTTTGCGGCTTTAAATTACATTGAGCAAAGACAAGTGAACTTTGCGGTGTTTTAATTTGAAGGACCGGCCCGAGCATGGTGGAATGTGATTAAAGCAAAGTGGGAAAGAGAACAGACTGTCTGGACATGGGCGAATTTCATAAGAGAATTTAATGAGAAATACCTCCCACCTTTAGTCCAAGAAAGGAGGGAGGAGGAGTTTATTGGGCTACGTCAGGGAACGCTAAGTGTGGCTGAATATGAAACAAAATTTACGAAACTATCCAAATTTGCTTCTGAACAGGTAGCCACGGAACGACGAAGAGCAAGACGGTTCATACAGGGATTGAATTTGGAAATCCAAGAAGCATTAGCGGCGGTGCAATTGAATACTTTTACGGAGGCTCTTGAGAAGGCTCAAAGAATTGAGGATGCAAAGGCACAGGTAAAAGCCTCCCAAACCCGAAAAAGGGGTGCATCGGGTAGTGTATTGGAAGAGTTTAGTGAAACGATAGCACCTCCTAAAGTGCAAAAAGTGAATTCCTTACCCCGCCCACCATGGACATTAGGGGCGTTAGATGAACGATCTACAAAAGGAAGTCAAGTAGGCCATGGGGAGATTTTTCAAAAAAGCCAACAAGTGGTTTCTTCCTTGACTTGTGGCTACTGTGGAAAGGCCAATCACACTGAGAGTGATTGTTGGAGGAAAGGGCGGAAGTGTTTGATCTGTGGAGGTGGTGATCATCAAGTTAATAACTGCCCGAGGAAACAGTCACGAGAGACTAGTACCCAACCACTGGATGGAACTAAATCACAACAAGTGAATGAAAGAGGAAACCGAACAAAAGTACCAGCACAGGTATATGCCGTAGACCAGCAACAAGCTCCGAGGTCATCTGAGGCAACGGAAGGTAAAAATTTCGAGGACGAAATTTCTTAAGGAGGAGAGAGTGTGAGGACCAGTAAAATTCTCCTTGTTTTATTTTATTTTATTCTATTTTATTTTTCCGCGTGCATTTTCCTTACTTTAAATCAATTAATCATTTAATTTTCAGAGATTTTATAAGTGAGTATCGTTTTTACATCATTTTTTTTTCTAATATAAGTGCGTACATGTTAAGTTTGAGGTGCATTATGGATGTGAGATCCTGGATTCCTAATTTTCTCAAATAAATTAAATATGGATAATTATAGTAGCTATTGTGTGAAAAATGTATTTTACCATGTGTTTTAATTTTCAAAGTGTATTTTACATACCAAAAGTGAAAAATTTAATTGAATCATTAAAATCCTACTTTCAAAACTAGACCTTTAAGTTTAAATTAAATTCAACCAATTAATATTTTCGTGATTGTATGTGCACGCATGCATGTTTAGTACGGGGGTTCGAGTGATTAGTACCTTGGGTTAGTGTGCTTGAGTTTTAATTAAACTAAGTTAGTGCATTAAGTGGATATTAAGTTAGTAAACCAATGGGTTAATTACATTGGATCAAGTAGAGTTTTAGTGTTAGGCCTTTAAGTTTTAATTTCATTAGAAGCCTAAGCCATAAACCCATTAATTACCCAAGCCCATGACCCATCTCTTGTTTTGCTTTGCTATTAATAGACTTAGCTATTAAGTTAGTAGGACATAAGACAAAACAAACAAAGCCAACACCAAGAACAAGCTGCCGTGAGCTTGGAGAAGAAGAAGGGCAGCATCGAGTGAGCTAGGAGAAGAAAGAAAGAAGGAAAAAAAGAAAGAAAGAAAGAGAATCATTGGGGTTATTCATCCAACCTTGCTTGCAACCAACCAAGGGAACTTTGTTGGAGAGTTGGAGCTCAAGGATACATCTCCTCAAGTAAGTTTCAGTCACCAAAGCTGGTCGTTGGTTTGGCTCATGAACTTGTACTGATTTTGTTTCTTTTGGTGAATTGATGACCAAGCTTGTGATATATGATGAATTGTTGGGTGAATTTCGGTGTTTCATGCTTCAAGAGAATCGGCCAGCTAGGGTTATGATTAAGGATTTGAGGTAAACCAGTTTCCTAACTCTTGATTCTTGTGGTACAACTTATGATTGATGATTGGAAGTTGAATCTAACTAGCTAGGAACTGATTTGAATGGCTGGAAATTCGTTTGATTGGGTGGAATTTAAATGAACTTCAAGTATTGCTTTTCTGTCAAGATTTCTGTCCGAAATTAGTCTGAAATTTAGAACATGTTGGGAGCTGAATTAGCCTTAGCACAAAACATGGAAGTTGTAGATAATTGAGTGCAGAGTATGCCCTGCAAATTTTGAGCTCAATCGGAGCAGGGTATCTTGTGAAATGACAAAATTGCCCCTGCTACCCAGTTTCTGTCAAAAATGATAATCAGCCTCTGTAAGTGGTTAGTTTGACTAGGAATATTACCGAATTGGTTGTTGATGTCTTCTTAAGAATTATAGCCTTATATCTTAGCTTTCAAATGGCTTTGGAGTTACCTGAATCGGAGTTGTGTGTACTGAGATATGATTGAATGAATCAGGACTGCTAGTTGAATTTCACAGTGAGCTTCGAACTGGAAAATCTGGGGATGTTTTGATAAATTTGACCTAGTTAGGGTGAGAACTGGACTAAGTAGTCTTCATCAAAGTTAAAGCCCTCTGTCTTAGCTTCGAAACGGTATAACTTTCACTTCAATCCAATAAGCGTAGTTTCGGTTATGTCCGATACGCTAAGTAGCGGTGAATCTTCCTTTTTGGTTTCTTAGCTTAAAGCTCATTTCCGGTCATTTTCCTAGCTAAATCTTGTACTTGAATGATTTTGAGCCTATTGAACGGCTGTTGTGATGAATTTATATTGTGTATGACTTTGGGATTGATTGAGGAAAATAATGAAGCCATAAATGGCTGGAAAATAGGTAAATACAAAGGACGTGTTGCCCAAATTTACACTCGAGGATTAGGTAACGATTTGAGAACGAATATCATATGAACCATCTAGGATATTTGCGTCTTCTTTTATCGAGGTATATAAGTTCGAATCTGGCCGAAACTTGTACACTTGGAAAAATGAAATTTACGACTAATAGAAATACGTTTTCTTCATTTCTTCGACTCAAATGGATATTTCAAAGTTTTACGAGCGAGCATAAGTTTTCCAAATATTTTGCTCATGTCCTTTGGTTTAAATGTACTCTTTTTACTTCCAAAATCATATTTATACTTTGTACTAGTAGTATTTGAATTGTCTTCGATTCACCTAACTTTTGCTGGAGGAACTGTAATATTTTCTCTTGATTAACCTTAGGGTTCATCGGTGATTGAGAGTGTTACCCGAAAAGATATTCTGGACGTTATTTCGCCTTAATAGGTGAGTGTTCCTTGTTTGTTATAATTTCATTGACTATGTGGCTTGTTCTTGATTATATGACTTGTTATGAATGAATGGTAACATGTTAGATGTTTTCAATGATTGCTTAAAAAGAGTTTTCTAGGCGAGTGTGTACTTTATCGCACTCGACCTAAATGAATGTGAAATTTACAATGTTTGAATGATTATATGTGCATGAATGTAAGCCTGATGGCTGAACTGGGCTCTGCCCTTCGTTACCGATCGACTCGAGCCAGAAGCGGACTCGGTCGGGCGATTTGGTAACCCTGGGTGAATGATTGGTATACTCGAGTATTACCTTGTAGTCTGGTGGAGCCTGGCCATCGTCCAGGAGGGGGTGAATGAAATGAATGAACGATTGTCAATGCAAATGAGGGGTTTTACTTATCAAAATGCATTTTCAAATGATTGGAGAAATAAGGGAATGAAAGGAGAATGAATGAATGAATGGCTCCCTGTAAGCACGTGTCCTTTTAATGAATGTGTGATTATCGCTTTATATTGTACATGTTCTTGAATTATTGGTTATTTATGGTTAATGCATTAAACTTATTGTTTGATTATGTGTTCGGAACTTAATTGAGCTTTTAGCTCATCCCTTTAGTTTTGTTTTCCTTAACAGGGGAAGGCGAGCAAGGACGAGAGATCGGTGTAGACTGGCCTAGACTAGTTTCAGATTTTTGTAATGGTTCTCGCCCTATCTTTCGGCACGGGTTGGATGTATGAAGGATTGAGAACCTTCGTATATTTGGTGTTTGTACTCCCTTTTGAGACAGCAATGTATATAAGTTTCACTTTAAGTTTTGGATTGTTATTTCGTTTGATCTTGTGGTTTATTTCGGACTTGATTGAGGTATGACTGAGTCCCGGCGAGAGCTGGGCAGGCGGTCCGCCGAACCCTTTGGTTCGCCTTAGGGTAAGGTGGGGCTGTCACAGTTGGTATCAGAGCCAGGTTCGCGTGGTCTCTGCGCGGAGTGAGTTTGGGCTAAGTGGTGAATAAGTATGAAGGGCAAAGTGCTCGTTTGAGCATAAGTTATGAATCATGAATTGTTATAGGCCTCAAATGGTTCTTATGATATTTGAGGATAATAAATAGGTACGTCAGGTAGGAATCTCGATTGTAGATAGTTTACTCTTGGGACTGGCCAGCTCGAGATGTGAATTGTCTTATTTCGGATTCTCGTGCCCGAGTACTCTAGAGTTGAGGCGATGCTAAGTATGTGAGATTTACATTTTGGGAACATGAACAGGCTTTGTTTGGCTAGAATGAGTACAAGAGGTCAACGGACGTTTAGTACGAATAGAAAGTGACGTGAGAGACCGAACGGGGTTATTTACCTTAGACTGGGACGACATTGTCTTTTCTTTTGATTCGCCCTTATATTGTAACAACATGACGCTAGTTTGTGTATTTGTGTATATGATTACCTGACTAAGTTAGTGCATTAAGTGGATATTAAGTTAGTAAACCAATGGGTTAATTACATTGGATCAAGTAGAGTTTTAGTGTTAGGCCTTTAAGTTTTAATTTCATTAGAAGCCTAAGCTATAAACCCATTAATTACCCAAGCCCATGACCCATCTCTTGTTTTGCTTTGCTATTAATAGACTTAGCTATTAAGTTAGTAGGACATAAGACAAAACAAACAAAGCCAACACCAAGAACAAGCTGCCGTGAGCTTGGAGAAGAAGAAGGGCAGCATCGAGTGAGCTAGCAGAAGAAAGAAAGAAGGATAAAAAAGAAAGAAAGAAAGAGAATCATTGGGGTTATTCATCCAACCTTGCTTGCAACCAACCAAGGGAACTTTGTTGGAGAGTTGGAGCTCAAGGATACATCTCCTCAAGTAAGTTTCAGTCACCAAAGCTGGTCGTTGGTTTGGCTCATGAACTTGCACTGATTTTGTTTCTTTTGGTGAATTGATGACCAAGCTTGTGATATATGATGAATTGTTGGATGAATTTCTGTGTTTCATGCTTCAAGAGAATCGGCCAGCTAGGGTTATGATTAAGGATTTGAGGTAAACCAGTTTCCTAACTCTTGATTCTAGTGGTACAACTTATGATTGATGATTGGAAGTTGAATCTAACTAGCTAGGAACTGATTTGAATGGCTGGAAATTCGTTTGATTGGGTGGAATTTAAATGAACTTCAAGTATTGCTTTTCTGTCAAGATTTCTGTCCGAAATTAGTCTGAAATTTAGAACATGTTGGGAGCTGAATTAGCCTTAGCACAAAACATGGAAGTTGTAGATAATTGAGTGCAGAGTATGCCTGTAAATTTTGAGCTCAATCGGAGCAGGGTATCTTGTGAAATGACAAAATTGCCCCTGCTACCCAGTTTCTGTCAAAAATGATAATCAGCCTCTGTAAGTGGTTAGTTTGACTAGGAATATTACCGAATTGGTTGTTGATG
>NW_020861584.1:0-121649 GCF_003713205.1 Coffea eugenioides
GAAAAGTTCATGTGAACACGTAATTTACGGTAATCACATAATCAAGTAGTCAAGTAATCAAGTAACCAGGTAATCAAGTAAATAATCAGGTAAACGGTGAACGGCAAATGGTAAACGGTAAATGGTAAACAATCTTGGTTAACGGTAAGATTTATCATTTTAGTAGGTCGCCCATTGGCCGTTTTCCACATTTACCACTTAAGAGTCGAGGAGATTTACTCCCATCGACTCATGCAGCCATAGCATAATCAATCATTGAAACACTTCGCGTAAATATGCATTTCAATTATTTCATTTCGAATAATTCAAGTACATTTTACTTAAATGAGAACGAGTGCGGTAAGGTACACACTCGACTCAAAATGGTGGAAAAGTCCATAGAAACAATTATCGATAGCATTTAACAATTAAACACATAATGACCATGGAGTAAACATGTCATAAAACTATTCGAATCACGTATTCCTATATGGACCACTCACCAACCAAAATAAATGAGTAAAGAAAGTCGTCAGTGATCCACTTCGGGATTCTCTTCGAGGCCTTCTTGATCGTCTGAAGAAAAGTGACCAATAATCACCCTCACAATTTCACAAATTCCTTATCAAACAAGAAAGAATGCATACTTGCTTTAGAATTCAAGTCAATGTCTTCATAAGGGTTTTATTTTATCGAAAGTTAAAATTCAAAAGTGTGGATTTTAAAGTTACTGAGGAAACTCATATCCTCCACGAAATTGGGTTCAAAACGATAGATTAATATCAAGATAAGAAGTCAAGTTTCCAAAATTTCATTTTCTAAGAAATCGGCAAATTTTGGCTTTGTGCGTCAAACTTAGAAAAATCATATCTTGCACTCAGTAGATCGAAAAATGGAAAATCTTATACCGTTGGAATCTTGTTTCAAAGTACTAAAAGTTCCTAGAAGACACTTTTCTAAGATTCAAATCAGACAACAATCATTTTTAAACTAAAGAGGCTGATCTGAACAGGCAAGACAGTTTTAGTCATATTTTTCGGAAAACTTTGGAAATTCGGTAAAATTCACAAGAAGTGAACTGGCCTCTAAAATTTGTACCTCAATTAGAATTCCAATCAAGGTTTAAAACACAAAAAACAGAACTGAAATCAGAGTTTTGAGTGTCAAAATATAGCAGCTCAAAGTTGGTCGCAATTTATAAATTGTTCTGTCATTTTCCAGGTTTGAAAGGCTATCTTTGAAGTATCATTTGGCCATCGATTTGGAATTGGAAATACACCAAACTTGATACACTAAGTCTTCCATGTGTGAACAACATTTCTACCAAGTTTCATATAAAAACTCCCACGGGAAGGCAGTCATTAAAAGAACTAAAGTTCAAGAAATGTTCCAAGGCTAATCTGCCTTCTCACGTTTCCTTCCTTTTTTAAAAAACTTTGATCCACACCATCAACCTCAATTAATTCAAATGTTGTAACCAAGGTTCCATAAACATCCAATAAGCAATTTAGAGATAATTGACATCAAGGTTTTCGAAATATAACTTCCCAAAACAGATTTGACCATTCAGCCAAGAGCAAAGGAAAAATTTTCCAGATTTGAAGAGCAACTTTGGGACATCGTTTGGGTATCAAGATGGTCTTAGAATAACACCAATTTTGGTACACTAAAACTTAAATATATGAACTATATCTCTACCAAATTTCACGTAAAAACTCACGTGGAAAAACAGTTAACAAAATGACTGAAGTTTGCAAAATTTTCAAAGCAAATCTGCCAACTCAAGCTTCTCTTTCCTTTTCAAACACTTTGTATCATGAAATCAGTCCAATTTGGCTCATTTGTGAAACCAGTGTTTCTAGAAACATTTGATAAGTACTTGACAAACAACGGACATCAAGAATTTCGAAACAAAACCTCCCACATCAAGCTAAACCTGTCGGCCAGCATGACGGAAGGGATTTTTCCAGATTTTCAGCTTTATCACATTTTCAAAATCAGGCCATAACTCACTCAATTCAAATTGGAATTGAGCATGGTTGGTGGCGTTGGAAATTAAATTCAAAAGGTTACAATTTCTCAGAAGGAATTGGTTTTAAATTTCTATCCACAACTAACTCATAATTGAGCATCAAATCGGCAGCTCAAAAACAGGGCTTCCAGTTACAGGACGAGGGAAACAGAACAAGCAAATTTAATACGTTGTAACGGCTTCACTCAGGCTGGAATCAGATGTTTATTTTATACCGTTGGAAAACTGGAAATGTCTAGTTTCCAATGCCGCAAACGGCACACGATTTCGACATCGGAGCAATGAGTTATAGCTGTTTGAACATCACTGCCAGAGCAATGCGGGACAAAATTCCAGTTTTGGTAGAATTTTGAAATCTCAACATTTGTCCAACCAAATCAAGTAATTTGACCACCAATGGGGTTGAGCTCAGTGATAACAGTAATGGTCGTTGGGGACTCATCCAAACGACCCCAGTTCAAGTATGTTCAAGTAGAATTCAATTAATACAGTAAACAGTCACATATGCCATAGAGCGCGAGAGTGATAAAGTACACCATCTTCTTAAACAATTTCATCCATATACATAAGCATTCAAGTCATAAATTTCAAGTATAACCAAGCCATGTAGCAACAATCACGTGAGTAGTACACTCACCAAGCAAACACAGAGTGAAATCACAAATTTCTGCCCAACAAGTGCTCCGCGTCACCGGCACGTCCTAAAACATACAATGAAACACAATGAGACTCGAGTACGAGTCATAAACTGAATCTACATACTGCTAGAGTAAGACCAAATAGAACGTATAAGTGCAAAATCAAGCTAGGACATGTGCGGAAATGAAGTTTAGGTTGGAAAATAAAAGGCAGATTTGACATTGCTTAGAGGAACTAACACAACTGAAGCTACACTTATCGGATTGAGGTTCCATTTACACCGTTTCGAAGCTAAGATAAAGGGCTACAACTTTGTTGAAGACCACTCAGTCCATTTCGTAGTGCAGCTAGGTCAACATTTCAATGTACCAAACCAGAATCGTACAAACAGGTTAGCTAACTGCATTCTGGTTAAACAACCATAACTCAGGCTACCGAAGTCCAATTGGGACGTTTCTAGGGCCGTTAGAAATTTAAGACACAGACTACAACTTTCATGTTTTCAGCAAAATCAAACTCAGTACGCATCAGGGTGAACGGTCACGGTCAGTTTGGTGAACTGCCAACCCTGACCGTCGAACTCCTACCTAGGGCAGTCTGGGTATTTCCGTCTTTCCACAGGTTAACGAGCTCAGATTGGGCTGAAATTTTACAGGCAATACAAAACATTATTTTCTACAACTTTCATGTTTTAAGCTAAGGCTAATTCGGCCTTCTTCCTATCCAAATAGTACCAGGAAGAACAGGGTTAATTGAAACCCTAATCTTGAATTTTCCGCACAAAGTGGAAATTTTCCGCAATTAGCTACAATTTACGCACTATAGCTTCATTCTAGACTATCCCAAGCCATCATCTATAGCCACACAATATTAAACATATAAAAATAGAAAAATCAAGAATAAATCTAAAAATTCACCAATCTCCACCAAAAGGCACAAAATCTTACACAAAATCCCCTCTATGACTACCACAAGCCACTAATTAAACATTATTGAGAACAAAAGAGAGGTTCCTTAGCTACTCACCTTACCAACTCAAGCAAGGAGCCAACTTAGAACCACTTTCTTCCAAACCACTTCACCAACAACCTCACTACTACTAAACTAAGAGTTTGTATGGAGAAATTGGAAGTTTAAACGGTTGATTTGTTAGATTGAGCAAGCTTAAGATGAAGGAAGTTGGAGGTTTTTCTTTTCTTTTCTCCCTTGAGAGAGTCGGTCAAGGTGATGGTGAATGAAGATGATTTTGGTCCAAATTAGATATTTAGTAAAGTTAATGAATAGTATTGAGTAGGAAAGTGACACTTGTCACCCTTTTGGCTTAGAGTTATCCTTTTGTCTCTCTAATAATAATCCATCTAGGTAACCTCTAATTATCTCTTAATACCTGATAAATTAAACCCGGTATACACAACTTAACCTAATTGGCCGAATTTTATCGAATTTACCGCACTAATGGGTCCCACCTCCGGTATACACTCTTAAAACCTTATAAACTAACTTATACTAGAAAAATGATTTTAAAACCATATTTACTCATAAAAATTATTTTTAAAATTTTCTGAATAAAGAAAATATGGAAAAGCGTGCAATTAAAAGAAAATAAAACCTAGAAATTAAGAAAATTATGGGTTCTCACACTCTCTCCCCCTTAAAAGAATTTCGCCCTCGAAATTTCTCACCTTGATTCACGAACAGGTCAGGGTATTTCTATTGCATTTCCTCTTCGAACTCCCATGTAGCCTCCTCTATCCCATGGTTTCTCCACAATATCTTTACCAAAGGAATCTGTTTGTTTCTCAGCTCCTTAACTTTTCGGTGAAGTAACTGTACAGGTTTCTCTTCGTAGGTGAGCGATTCATCTATTTCGATTTCCTCCAGCTGTAAGATATGAGACGGGTCGGGATAGTACTTCTTAAGTATCGAGATGTGGAAGACGTCGTGAATTCTGGATAGACTTGACGGTGGTTCAAGGCGATACACTACTTTACCAACCCTTTGGAGAATCTTGAAAGGTCCGATGAACCTCGGTTGGAGTTTCTTTCCTCTACCCGCCGTGACAACTTTCGTAATTGGTGTGACCTTGAGGAAAACCTGGTCTCCAACTTCGAACTCCAGATCTTTTCTCGATATTTACGCGTAGCTGCTTCTGTGGGCCGTTTGAGCTGTTTGGAGTCTTTGTCGTATTAACTTTCACTTTTTTTTCTCGTGCATCTCTCCATCCATGGAATAGTTGTATGGATCTAGCACTTTCCGCTCGCCTACTTCGTCCCAATAGAATCGGTGACCGGCAACTTTCTCACCCATAAAGCCGCTTCGTATGGAGCCATTTGAATTGATGAATGGTAACTATTACCTGTAAGCAAACTCTAACAGGTCATATGTTGACGCCCAACGATTTCCCGTCCAAAATCCAGAATGTAGGTCCTTAACATATCCTCAAGAGTATGGATTGTTCGCTCCGATTGTCCATCCGTCTGAGGGTGATAGGTGGTGCTTAGGTTGAGTTTAGTCCCTAGAGTCTCTTGAAACTTCTGCCAAAACCTAGATACGAAGCGGGGATCTCTGTCAGAAACGATGCTCATAGGAACTCCATGCAGTCTTACGATCTCGTCCATGTACACCTGAGTCAATTTCTCCATGGAGTACCTCATGTTTACCGGCAAGAAATGGGCCGATTTGGTTAATCGATCGATGATCACCCAAACAGCATCGTGTCCCCGTTGCGTTCGCGGAAAATCTGAAACGAAGTCCATTGTGATGTTTTCCCACTTCCACTCGGTATCTCAAGAGGTTGTAATAAGCCCGATGGTTTTTGATGCTCCGCCTTAACCTGTTGGCAAACGAGACATTTTTGCACGTACAGAGCGATCTCCTTCTTCTTGTTATCCCACCAATATGTTCCTTTTAGTCTTGATACATCTTGCTACTAACCCGGATGGATTGTGTATCTGGACCGATGAGCTTCCTCTAAGATCTCCGTTCATACCGCTTCATCTTTAGGCACCACCACTCGGTTTCGGTATTTTAGAATACCCTCGGGACTAAAGTTGAAGTCGGTTAATTCCCCTTTTTTCACCTTCTCTCCCCACTTTCGCACCATCGAATCCTCCTTTTGCGCTTCTTTAATTCACTCCAGTAGGGTGGATGTTACCTTAATATTACCAAAAACCACCTTATGACTCCCAAGGCAGGGTTTCCAATCGCAAACGAATTCTAACAAATCCCACTCTTTAATCCTTAACCCTGCTACTTGAGCCTTGCGACTTAAGGCATCAGCCACCACGTTCGCCTTCCCCAGATGGTAGTTGATAGTGCGGTCATAATCCTCCAGAAATTCCATCCACCGTCGCTGCCTCATATTCAATTCTTTTTGTGAAAAGAGGTACCTAAGGCTCTTGTGGTCTGAGTAAACCTTGAAGGTCACCCCGTACAGGTAGTGTCTCCACTTTTTCAGAGCGAAAACAACCGCGGCTAACTCAAGATCGTGGGTTGGGTAGTTCTGCTCGTGGGGTTTCAGCTTCCTAGAGGCAAAAGATATCATATTCTGGTTCTGCATCAGCACACACCCCAGACCTTCCCGCGATGCGTCGGTATAAACGGTAAACCCGTCTACTCCGTTAGGCAAGACTAGAACTGGCGCCATAGTTAATCTTTTCTTTAGCTTCTGAAAACTCATTTCGCATTTGGCATCCCACACAAACCAGCCATGCTTCTTTGTCAAGTCGGTTAAAGGACCAGCTAGTTTGGAAAAGTCTTTAATGAAACGTCGGTAATACCCCGCCAACCCTAGAAAACTACGAATCTCCATGGGATTTTCTGGCCGTTTCCAATTGGTCACCGCCTCTACTTTCGCTGGGTCAACCGAGATACCCTCTTGGGAAATTACGTGCCCTAAGAAAGAAATTTTCTTCAGCCAAAACTCGCACTTACTGAACTTGGCGTATAACCGATGCTCTCTTAGGGTTTGCAGAACAATTCTTAGGTGTTGTTCATGCTCCTCGCGAGTCTTGGAGTAGACCAAGATGTCATCAATGAAAAGAACGATAAATCGGTCCAAGTAGGGCTTAAAAACCCTATGCATTAGATCCATGAAGGCGTCAGGGGCATTGGTCAGTCCAAAGGGCATAACTGCGAATTCGTAGTGCCCATATCTCGAATTGAAAGCAGTTTTCAGAATATCCTCTTTCCTAATCAACAACTGGTAATACCCCTGTCGAAGATCTAATTTCGAGAAGACCACTGCTCCTTGCAACTGGTCGGACAACTCATCAATATGGGGCAGTGGATACTTATTTTTAGTCGTCACATTGTTTAGCCCCCGATAGTCTATACACATCTGCAGACTCCCGTCCTTCTTCTTCACAAACAGTACAGGGGCTCCCCAAGAAGACCCACTCTCTTGGATGAACCCCCGCTCCAAAAGGTCTTGTAACTGCCATTTCAGTTCCTTAAGTTCCGTAGGGGCTATCCGATATGGGATTTTCGAGATGGGCGACGTTCCCGGTAACAGGTCGATTTGGAATTCGATCTCTCTTTCTGGAGGCAGAGCTACTAACTCATCAGGGAATACGTCTGGATATTCCTTCACTATGTGCACATCTTCTACCTTTAATTTATCGGTGGGGGTATTGATTAGAAAGGCTAAGAACCCTTGCGCCCCTCTACTTAGCAGTTTCCTAGCCCGGATGCCCGAGATTAAGGCGGATGAGGCTAACCTGCCCCTTATATCTAACCTTAAGGTTGCCTCACCAGGAATGCAGAACTCTACCACTTTCTTCTTACAATCTAGTTGGGCATTATACCTGGGTAACCAGTCCATGCCCAAGATCACGTCATACCCCTTAATGGACAAGCTTATGAAATCCCCCAATAATCTCCTCTCTCCTACCCAAACCTCACAGTCTTTATAAACCAGGCTAGTAATCAAACGATGATCCCCCGTAGGCGTACTAACTTCTAGGTCGTAAGGTAAACTAGCAGGTTTTATATCAATGCCACACATGAAATTAGGGTTAACGAAGGAATGGGTGCCACCCGGATCTACTAAGACCTTTGCAAAGCGGTGGAATACAGGGATCGTACCTTCTACAACCTCGGAAGATTCTGGGACCTGCTGTGGCTCTAACGAGTACACTCGAGCCGCGACTTTGGGTTTCGTCCCGTCTCCCTTTGCTGGTCCAGCGTTGGTCCTCGGTGGTTGTTGACTTCCCTTTCCATCTTGTTTTAAAATTGGGCATGTGGCAAGCTGATGGTCTACGCTTCCGCAACGCAGACACTTTCCCTCATCCTTCCAGCAGTTATCCTCCGAGTGGTTTGGTTTTCCGCAATACCCACAGGGTCCATGGGATGCCGAACCCGAACCTCTTTGGAAGCCTCCTCCCTGGCTTCTCCCAACTGAGCCACCCCTTGACTGGGCCCCTCTACCTACAACCGACTGCCTTCCTCCTCCGGCTACCCGTCCGAACTTGGGAGGGGCACTCTTATCTCCCTGCCCTGAACTGCTGCTAGGAAAGCCTCGCTTCTTTGCCTGGAAGTTTCTTACCTGTAGCCTAGCGCTTTCCACCCGTTGAGCTTTCTCTACGGCCTCACTAAAAGCGTTAATCTGGGCCACCGCGAGGGCCTTTTGTATTTCCACGTTCAGGCCCTGGATAAAACGCCTTATCCGCCGTTGCTCGGGGGCAAATTTGGATAGGCGGGTGAACTGGCTCTCGTACTCTGCTACGGACTAGGCCCCCTGACGAAACCGAATAAATTCATCTTCCTTCCGTTCCTAAAGTAGATGATGGAAGAATTTTGCGTTGAATTCTCGCATAAAGTTCACCCAGGTCCTGGGCGTTTGCTCCCGTTCCCACTTTTGCCGAATAACATTCCACCAGGAATGGGCCGCCCCTTCTAGCTGAAAAACGGCGAAGGTCACCTGCCTCTCCTCGGTGTAGTGCAGGGCAGCAAAAATATCCACCATCTTCTCTAGCCACCTTTCAGCTACATGTGGATCGGACCCCCCAATGAACTTTGGTGGGGCAAACTTCTGAAATCTCTCGAGAGCCCTGTCCTCGCTCTCCACGTGATTGCCAGGGTTCCCAGGGTTGGGGTTAGGGTTTTGACCCTGTTGCTGCACCACTTGGGCTAGTAAATTAGTCATTTGCTGCATAGCCGCAGCTATTTGGACATTAGGGTCAACCCTAGGTTCAGGGTCTGGTCCGGATGAGGTTTCCCCAGCGCCCCTTTCTGATGTGGGTTGCCTACTCCCGCGTCCACGTCCCCGACCACTACGTGTCCCTTCCATGAAGTCTAATCTATCTAAGTAAACGTAACTATATAAAAAATATATAACAATACATGTAAGTAAGGAACCAAAGGCTTTTCACAATAAAGCATTTATACATACAAAACGAAGTCAAACAAGTCACATATTAACAGTCAGTCAAGTACAAACAAAGACAGTCCATAAGGAAACGGCATCATCAAAAGTAATATATACATGGCTAGTCCAAACGTACCAAAAATGACTAACTGAAGTTCTTTCCCCAGTCTACCATTCCCTATCCCTCCTATATACGATAGACAAAACCATCCAAAATAACCTAAGGTAATGGCTTAGTCCGTCGTCGGACTAGTGGACCCCCCCGACTGGGCGGGTTCACCTCCAACCCCGCATCCCATACATGAAGCCTCGTCGCTCTCCTCCTCAAGCAAATCATCGCAAATGTGCAAGATCGACTCGGCTCTAACCCTCACTTTCCTAGCCCTCTTGACCATGCGCTCATGCGCCTCCCCAAGTTGGGCACAAAGGTCGTCTACTCTATCCTGGCTCTCAACCACGTCGTACTCAAGCTCCTTGATTTGCTCAGCTTGCCTCTTGTTGGCATTATCAGTTGGTTTACTTCAGCCTCAAGCCTAGCGTTATCCTTCACCAACTCCTTACTTTCCTCTACCACGGCTAACACGACTGTGTTGGGGTAGGCATAGGTGTGGCGGCACTCACAACGTCGAAGGCGGTTAGCCGGACTCCAACGTACGACGACCCCTCTCGGCCGGATCTGGTACTTAATCATCGGAAGTACTCCGCGGGGTCGCTCACTAGCAGCTCTACCACTAGGCCCACTATGTCCGTCCATCCTATACCAAAAGCGTAGTTAAACTTAAATACTCTTAAAGTTATAATAAAATATAATCCTCAAGTCGAGCATTTCTAACACGCCCAGACTGATTCAAACCTAGGCTCTGATACCACCTGTGACAGCCCCACTTTCCCCTAAGGCGTACCAAAGGGGTCAGCGGACTGCCTGCCCAGCTCTCGCCAGGACTGACGAGGCAGTTAAATGTGCTCTAAAACGTTCCGGAAGGTAATAGCGTGCTCAATCTATTCAAAATTGCAAAATAGCAACACGAAAATCAAAACCGTCAATGAATAGTGGGTCCATGTCATATAACTCGGGAAAACATTTCCAGACCAAATAGGATACATGAACAGGGTTAAACAGTGTTATACACATACGTTTGTAATTTACAAAATAAAAAGAAGATAATTAGATCAAAATACATTTAGGGTTTTCCAACTATCGAGGAGCTTTACAAAAATATATTAAAACTAGCTCAACTCGTGCTTCAAAACATCATAGTCCCCAAAAGTGGTTCCCTGTAAGGAAAACAAAATTTAATGGAGTGAGCTTTCGCCCAATGAGGTACCATCACCCAAGTAACAAAGTTCACATAAGCACAAAGCTATTCAATCCAAACACATCCAATAAATGATCAATTCGCATCACATTTCAATAAAGATATTTAAAAGGATACGGTCGACTCTCAAGAGCCCTTATCCCCGGTTGCCATACTTGATCTCGCCCCGTTGACCTCCGTCAACCTTTAAGGAGTAACCAATACCGTAGACTCCACTTTCACCGATTCCTTCCACCTTACATACCCCTACCGGGCCCGAACTCCAATCAGTTCAGAAATGGTAATACTCGAGTATACCGGAATCAAGAGTCTCATACTCAAGGATTCCACATAAACAGTCCTCATGGCTTGTCAATTTTCTCGACCAAACCCTTGCCGGCTCGATTCAGTTGACCACCAATGGGGTTGAGCTCAGTGATAACAGTAATGGTCGTTGGAGACTCGTCCAAACGACCCCAGTTCAAGTAGAATTCAATTGCAGTAAACAGTCACATAAGCCATAGAGCGTGAGAGTGATAAAGTACACCCTCGTCTCAAACAATTTCATCCATATACATAAGCATTCAAGTCATAAATTTCAAGTATAACCAAGCCATGTAGCAACAATCACGTGAGTAATACACTCACCAAGCAAACACAGAGTGAAATCACAAATTTCTGCCCAACGAGCGCTCCGCGTCACCGGCACGTCCTAAAACATACAATAAAACACAATAAGACTCGAGTACGAGTCATAAACTGAATCTACATACTGCTAGAGTAAGACCAAATAGAACGTATAAGTGTAAAATCAAGCTAGGACATGTGCGGAAATGAAGTTTAGGTTGGAAAACAAAAGGCAGATTTGACATTGCTTAGCGGAACTAACACAACTGAAGCTACACATGTCAGATTGAGGTTAAATTTACACCATTTCGAAGCTAATATAAAGGGCTACAACTTTTTTGAAGACCACTCAGTCTAGTTCGTAGTGTAGCTAGGTCAAAATTTCAATGTACCAAACCAGAATCGCACAAACAGGTTAGCTAACCGCATTCTGGTTAAACAACCATAACTCAGGCTACCGAAGTCCAATTGGGACATTTCTAGGGCAGTTAGAAATTTAAGACACAGCACTACAACTTTCATGTTTTGGCCAAAATCAAACTCAGTACGCATCAGGGTGAACGGTCGCGGTTAGTTTGGGTGAACTGCCAACCCTGACCGCCGAACTCCTACCTAGGGCAGTTTGGGTATTTCCATCTTTTCACAGGCTACTGAACTCAGATTGGGCTAAAATTTTACAGACAACTATAAAACATTATTTCCTACAACTTTCATGTTTTAACCTAAGGCTAATTCGCCCCTCTTCCTATCCAAACAGTTCCAGGCAGAACAGGGTTAATTGAAACCCTAATCTGGAATTTTCCGCACAAAGTGGAAATTTTCCGCAATTAGCTACAATTTACGCACTATAGCTTCATTCTAGACTATCCCAAGCCATCATCCATAGCCACACAATATTAGACATATAAAAACATAAAAATCAAGAATAAATATAAAAATTCACCAATCTCCACCAAAAGGCACAAAATCTTACACAAAATCCCCTCTATGACTACCACAAGCCACTAATTAAACATTATTGAGAACAAAAGAGAGGTTCTTTAGCTGCTCACCTTACCAACTCAAGAAAGGAGCCAACTTAGAACCACTTTCTTCCAAACCATTTCACCAACAACCTCACTACTACTAAACTAAGAGTTTGTATGGAGAAATTGGAAGTTTAAACGGTTGATTTGTTAGATTGAGCAAGCTTAAGATGAAGGAAGTTGGAGGTTTTTCTTTTCTTTTCTCCCTTGAGAGAGTCGGCCAAGGTGATGGTGAATGAAGATGATTTTAGTCCAAATTAGATATTTAGTAAAGTTAATGAATAGTAGTCAAAGTCAAAATTGAGTAGAAAAGTGACACTTGTCACCCGTTTGGCTTAGAGTTATCCCTTTGTCTCTCCAATGATAATCCATCTAGGTAACCTCTAATTATGTCTTAACACCTGATAAATTAAATCCGGTATACACAACTTAATCTAATTGGCCGAATCTTTTCGAACTTACCGCACTAGTGGGTCTCACCTCCGGTATACACTCTTAAAACCTTATAAACTAACTTATACTAGAAAAATGATTTTAAAACCATATTTACTCATAAAAATTATTTTTAAAATTTTCTGAATAAAGAAAATATGGAAAAGCATGCAATTAAAAGAAAATAAAACCTAGAAATTAAGAAAATTACGAGTTCTCACAACATCAAATAGATACAGATAGCAGCTACAGATAACAGATTCAAACGTATACAGGAACCAGAACAGACAGATGAGAGAAACGAGTGTGATAAAGTACACTCTCGTTTCATACAGATCATACAGAAGTCACAGATAATCAGGTTGCAAATTGCATGTACAGATAAACCAGATAGATAAACTAGATAAGCAACAAATTAGAGAAGTGGTACACTCACCAGTTCAAGCGAAGATAATTTCAAAAGTTTTTACCCAAAGTAGGGCTTTGGTCATCGAGAAACCCTAAAACAACCAAGATAAACAATTATGGTTCCCACATCCACAAACCCAGTGAACAGATTACATAATTTAGGCTCGACTACGAGTCAAATACATATCCAAGTAAACTATTAATACAATGGGATAAGAGGTGGTTTTGGAGTAAAAGGTAACTGTTAGTCCTAAGAACATAAATGACCCCAAACCCTTCACTTCCACCAAAACAATACCTAAAATGATTTACTAACTCCAAACTTAAGGTGGAAACTGAGAGTAAGGACATTTTAGGAAAACAAGATTTTCCAGTTTTGCGCACCACCATTTGAAAATCATATCTCAAGATTCTTAAGTCCAAAATTGATAAAATTTATACCGCCGGAAAATAGACTCAAAGGGGTACAATTTCTCAAAAGACACATTTATAAGATTCAGATCACAAGTCAGTCAAATTCGAGCCTCAAATTGCTGTTTTATCCAGTAAAAGACGGAACAGGTATGCAATTTCAGTCAATTTTGAAAAATAACCATAACTCGTACAGACAGAACCAGGGTCTGAAATTTTCATGGTTTATAGTTCTATGAATTTAGTTTAAAACGCAACAAACGGAACTCAATTCCGATATTTCTTCAATAAGTTATAGCAAATTTCCCAAAACTGTTCAAGGGTTCCTGCGAAAAATTTCAGCAGCACTTCCCTTATTTTTCTCTACTTTTCCATTCAAAACTCAACACCCAATTTCCTCCTAATTCAACCTCAATTACAATCAAAAATCATAGGCCATCTATACATTTATTTAAGGCCACAATACCATCCAAATATAACGCATGTATAGCTCAAACACCAACTTCCCTAAAGCTGAAAATTGAAACCCTAAACTGGATTTTGTGCACATGAGCTGGAATTTCTTTAGGCAAAGTAAACTAACACATACACACTAGATATTGCACATACCAAAGCTAGGAAATCATGGCCAACCTTTAAGCTTCATACATGGACAGAAAATTCATGATAAAAACTGAAAATTTCCATAATATCACTTCCAACCATGAAATATTGCATAAAACTATCAAAGTTGCCTCCATATGGCACTAATTTGTAATTATTTGAAATAAAGAGAGTTTCTTAGTAGAATTACCTTAAACCTTAGGCAAAGAAACTACCCACACCTTTCTCCTCCCAAATCATTCCACAAAACCTCTTAAGCTTACTTAGAGACCAACTTCTATGGAGTATTTTGCAAGATTATTGGTGAAATCTCAAGATTCAAGCAAAGGATGGAGGATGAAGTTGGAGCTTTCTTTCTCTCTTTTTTTTTTCCTTCATATGGCCGGCCAAGCTAGAGAAGAATGAAGAAGATTTGGGTCAATTTTGATTTTAGTAAAGTTAGGTAAGACTTGGTCAAGTCCAACCTCCAATGGTGTCTTGACACTTAGCTTCTAGAGTTTACTCTAATTAGCTTTGTCTTCCAATACTAATCTTCCTAGCTAATCCCTAATCATCTCTTAGCACCTTGTAAAATAATATCATTTAACACAAAACTTCAACTAGTGGTCAAAAATATATCGCACTTACCGTACTAGCGGGTCTCACATCCATAATGCACCTCAACTTAACATGTACGCACTTATACTAGAAAAATGATTTTAAAACGATACTCACTTATAAAATCTTTGAAAATTAATATAATAAAATTAAAGTAAGAAAAATGCACGCGGAAAAATAAAATAATATAAAATAAAACAAGGAGTATTTTGCGGGTCCTCACACTCTCTCCCCCTTAAAACAAATTTCATCTTCGAAATTCTTTCTTTTGCTCACAAAATGATTCTACAGTGAATTCTTCTATCTTACAGGAGCTTCTCCTCATTCATGCCCTAATCAAGTTAGGATAGTTCTCGAAAGTCACTTAGACACTAAGGATCACTCTAATCGAAATTCAAAATATACCCGAGATCTCCCATCTCGTCACCCTAACAAGTTAATACAAGTGCTTCCTTTGCCTCGAGTCCTGTGGGGAGGAAATAAATATTTTAAGGTGAGCTAAAAGCTCAACGAGTATCCAGAAAACTCAATAATCAAATAATTTTTGCAATAGTGCATTTAGCTAGTGTCATGAATCAGTAATCAAATGTACGTTTATTGCTCTTGTGAGTCAGGAAAATCATGGTACTTAAACATCCAACTCTCCAATAATAGTCAAGCGGTACAAGAGAGCCATCGGTGCTCCCATATTCAAATCAAGTGCCATTAAAATGGAGACGTTGGTTTTAAGCACAAGACCTCCAAGCACTCATCTGAACCAAATCATTGCATGGCACACATGCAAGAAAACAGTGCAGGAAATGGTTCAAAAATAATTTTGGAAACAATTTTGGAATCACTTACCAACCACAGCTCATGATCCTCATTCATCATAAATAGTTTCCTAACTCTAGTTCAATTCCCTATATCACAAATATCATGTCAAGTAAAGGGAATTCTAAAGTCATCAAGTTCCTCTCACCCTTTGACATTTCAATTACAACTGAAGCTACACCTCTCGGATTGAAAGAAATCTTATGGCGTTTCAAATCTAAGACATAGGTCTACACTACTTAGCCCCTTATCTCGGCCCTAGGTTCTTGATTTGGTTAGTCACAGATTTTCAATGACCCGTCCTTAATCCCGAGGTCGTCTAAATCTACACAGATACCAAAATATCATTTCTTAGCTTTCTTTTCCATTATCTATATATATCTCAGAGGATAGGGCTAAGTTAGGCACATAGACACAGGTAGTCAATCAAGAATCCAAAATATATTTATCTGGTATAGCACAAAATAATTACATATGTAGTTTAAAGCAATCCATAGGAAAATCAAGTAGACACATAACAATGTGCACATTCATAGGAGAAACAAAATAGGTTTTCAAAGCTAACACGATAAACATCCATAGCAACTATTAAAGTTCAAATCTAACTACAATCTATCAAAACCCTAGCTAAACTTTTATTGGGCAAATTCGAGATAGCATTCCTCGTTCCAATCTCCTCAATCGGGTCAATGTCAAGTCCAATACAAGAATCCTCCGTGCTCTGATCTTTGTCATCAGGACTTATCTCAAAATCACTTATGATTTCTAGTCTCCTCATCATACACAAGACTATACCCCTTCCGAATTCACAAGTATTCCTTTAGGAAAAGTATTTGGTACTCAAGTACAAGAATCCAAAACTAGGAAGATTTATGACTTAGGCCGTACGCTCCCAAGTGCAAATCAACCAAGAGTAAGATTCCTACCCAACATACATATCTATCTACCTCAAGTACCATGATAAAGGTTTGAAACCTATAACACTTCATAACTTATAACTTAGGCTCAAAGAGCACTTAACCCTATAACTCATTCACGATATCAGGACCATAACACCACTTGGCCCAAGCTCACTCCGCGCAGAGACCACGCGAAGCTGCTCTGATACCACCTGTGACATCCCCACCTCTCCCTAGGGCATACCCAAGGGTTTGGCGGACCGCCTACCCAACTCTCGCTATAACTACGGAGTCAAATCACACAAAACCCTGCAGAACACGTGATAGAACCCCCAAGAAAACAAACAATCGAAGACTACTAAGTTGAAAACATGATTTACCAAACCATACGGTGAAACGGGACTTCGATTAAACGTTCAACGAAAATGAAATGAAAACGAAAATGAAAATGAAAACTGGAAAGAAAAGCTGCCACATCACAATCCGGCCGAAAGTTGGCCGGATTGGAGGCAGTAGCTAACTCAAAATTTTTTTTCAAAATCCCCTGCTAATCCGGCCATATATCTGGCCAAGAATTGGCCGGATACGCGGCCAGATTCTGTGAACAATTTCCCACCAAATGTTTTCTTTTCTTGTTCAAACGCCACGCTCGTCCGATCGTTCAATGGTTACAAGTAAGGATCACAAAAGCTATAAAATGTATCATCCTAACAGTACACTCAATGTACACGTTAAACACTTAGATACATACATTGAAAACTTTACAAATCAAAATGTGATACTTGATACTTGATCAAACTACAACTAAAGTTTTCGATTACGAAAGAGCTGAACAAAAGAACATTAACACTAGCTCGACCCTTCCTTCCAAAATCGTGATTTCAAAGATTGTCCCCTGTAAGGAAAATGAAAGGTAACGGGAACGGGGTGGGCTTACTCTCAATGAGGTACCACAAGTACATATCAAATAGTGAAATTCATTTTCAACAGTCAGATATACACACCAAATAGAGAAATGAATAGACACCTCAAATAGAAAGGATACAGGTGGCTCTCAGGAGCCAAATTCCCATTGCAGTGCTTGATCATAACCCATTGACTCTCCGTCAACGTTCGAAGAAACAAACATGACCGTAGACCCTACTTATACACCAAATCCGGTCCACTGAACATACCCCTTGCCAGGCCCGAACACCTCAACAGTAACAGTGGGTGGTAATACTCGAGTATACCGGAAATCCAGAGTCTCCAATACACAAAGATTTCCCATAAACAGACTACCGTGACTCGTTATCTAATCGACCAGGCCCTTACCGGCTCGACTCGAGCAACTAGCCACCGGATTTGAGTTCAGAGATCATAGAAGGGTCGTTGGATACAAACCTCCAAACGACATCAAATAGATACAGATATCAGATACAGATAACAGATTCAAACGTATACAGGAACCAAAACAGACAGATGAGAGAAACGAATGTGATAAAGTACACCCTCATTTCATACAGAGCATACAAAAGTCACAAATAATCAGGTTGCAAATTTGTGACAGCCCCACCTCACCCTAAGGTGAACCAAAGGGTTCGGCGGACCGCCTGCCCAACTCTCGCCGGGACTACGGATCGGGAAAAAACGTAAACCCTACCAACCGCTCAAAGGAACTTCGAGAAGATGAACATTTAGAACCCAATTGAGCCGAACTAAAAGATACAATCAATCTTTGGTACAACGTTCCCACGAGAAATCAAAACAAAATGGAAGTGCCGCTGCCACGTCACAATCCAGCCAGAACCCAATCAAATACAGATAACGTTTTATAACTCTAGAGAATAACATTTCCAAACCAAATAAAATGTATGAACATGATTAAACAGTTTTATATACATACGTTTGTAATTTACAAGTCAAAAGGGAAATATTTGGATCAAGGTACATTTAGGATTTTTCAACTCCCGATGAGCTATACAAAAGAGTATTTATACTAGCTCATTTCATTCTTCAAAACATCGAAGTTCCAAAAGATGGTTCCCTGTAAGGAAAACAAAGATAACGGAACGGGGTAAGCTAGAAGGTCAATGAGGTACCAAAAGTATAAACAGTAGAAATCATGAGAAAACACTTTTAAGGCACGTATACACATCAAATAAGAGAAATGAACGAACACCACAATTTAAAGGATACAAGTGGCTCTCAGGAGCCAAACCCCCGTTGCAATACTTGATTCAACCTCGTTGACCCTCCGTAAACGTTTAATGAAACACACATGTCCGTAGACCCCGCTTACGCCAAAATCCCGATCACCAAACATACCCCTTACCGGGCCCGAACGCCAAACAAGAACAGTAATGGTAATACTCGAGTATACCGGAAATCTAGAGTCTCCAATACCCAAAGATTTTCCAGGAACAGGCACCCATGGATTGTCAAATTTTCTCGACCAAGCCCTTACTGGCTTGATCCAATTGACTCCCCATGAGGTTGAGCGCTCAGATTTAACAGGAAGGTCGTTGGATGCACTTCCAAACGACATTATAACAGGCGCAGGTAACAGATTCAAGTATATACAGGAAACAAGTCACACAGGGCAGAGAATGAGTGCAATAAAGTACACACTCGTCTCGTACAAAATAAACAGTCGGTAAAGACATTTAAATAATAATTTACAAGTACAGATAGCCAGTTTAGCAATAATTTAGGGGAGTGGTACACTCACCAGTTAAAGCAAGGATACTTCAAAAGTTTCAACCAAAGTAGGGCTCTAATCACCAAGAAACCCTAGAATAACCAAGGTAAACAATTATGGTTCCCACAGCCACAAATCCAGTAAATAAAATACACAAATGAGGATCGACTACAAGTCATAGACTTTGCCAAATAATTACTCATGCAAGTGTGCAAAACATGATTTTGGGACGAAAAGGTAACATGAAGACCCAGGGCTCGAACAACCCCAAAATCCCTTCTTATATATATCCCAAACCAAACCAAACTCGAAGAAATCCAACACTCCCAAAATTTGGACAGCATATCCCCTACATTTCCTTACTTTTCCATCCGACAAGCAACACCTGTAGACACCAAATTTTTCTTTAGCCTTATTTTTCATTATTTTTTAGTTGTTATTAATGATTATCTAGCTGTACTTATTAATCTCATGGGTTTCATTTTTAGACATCTTTTTATGCATTTTGGATATCAATTTGTTTTTAATTTAGCTTTATTTATTTTATTTTATTTTATTTTATTATACATTTTACTCATTAGTCATTTAATGTTTATTTTAAAGTTTTAGTATTAAACTTTATCAAAAAAAAAGAAAAAGAGAAAATATACAAAAATATAATAAGGGAAATGTGTGAAATAGGTGGAAATTTGCATGCTAGACAAGTGGAGAATATGCAATAGGGACAAGTGTCCCTTTTTGTCTTGCACAACACATTATCTAGATGGTGAGGTGTGAGAACCCATAATTGCCCTAATAATTTTCCTAGGGTTTTTCCCCTTTAATTGCATGTTTTCTGCATTTTCTGGCCTAGGAATATTATCTTGGTGGATTTTATGAGTAATTATAGTTTTTAGATGATTTTTCTAGCATTGGGTAGTTTTTGAAAAATTACGGATCGATTATGGACGTGGGCCCCACTAGTGCAAAAAGTTCGGAAAAATTCGGCCAATAAGGTTAAGTTTCGGATACTGTGTAAAATTTATCGGGTGTTAAGAGATAAGTAGAGGAGTGTGAGGTGATTGATGTGAGAGGTGACCAAAGGATAGAAATGCATTTACTAGTGTGCCAAGTGTCATTTTTCCATTGGGTGGACTTTATGACTTACTATTCATGTTTTTGACCTTTTGACTAAGTGGTTAAATATCTAAAAATTACCTCAAAAATTCATTATTTTCACTCATTGGTGGCCGACTTCCTCAAGCTCAAGAAGGAAGAGAATTGCTTCAAATTTCAAGCTTCCATTTAGCTCAATCTTCCAAACAAATTGCATCAACTAGTTTCTACTCCACAAAAGCTTTCCATTAGGTGCTAGTGAGTTGCTTAGTGAAGTTTTTTGGAGGAGCTAAGGTGGTCTACCACTTCCTCTCTCTTGTTTACTTGGTAAGTAGTGATTGACTATCCTCTTACACCTAATGATGTTGAATTTATGCCTAATGGTGGCTATTGTGTTAGAAATTGTGGTTTATTTCTTGGTTTGAAGTGATTTGGTTAAGTTTTTATTTTTTTGAGGAATTTTCTGATTTTATGTGATCTTGATGGTGTGGTTATTTTTTATGGTTGGTAATAAGGGGCTATGGCTCTAGTAGGTGCATATGATAGGAAATTGCAATCAATTTTGGGTTTGGATTGAAATGAGAAAAGTTAGGGTTGATAACCCCCAATTCTGTCCGGTTTTGGATCATAGGGTTAGAGGCCGAATTGGACTTTGCTCAAAACATGAAAGTTATAGGTATTGATGAGTTTGAAGTGCCTACAAAATTTCAGGGCATTTGGAGTAGTGTAGAGTGATTTATGCCGTTTTTACTGTTGCTGTTCTGGGTGATCAGAATGTGCGAACTGTGATTGTAATCGTCTGTTTTGACTGGAATTGGTTTGGATTTTGTTGTTGGTGTCTTCTGATGAAATGTAGCTTGATGTCTTAGCTATCATATGCCTTCAGAATCAATGCATTTGGACCTGTATAGACTGAATTGGACTGATTACAGTTTTGTGTGATTTGGGAACCTGCAATTACGGTTCTGGGTTGGTTTTCTGTATTTTTGACCTAGTTGTACTAGGATTTGGACTGAGTGGCCTTCTACATTGTTGTAGCCCTGTCTCTTAGCTTCGCGATGGTGGGTCTTACACCCTCATCCGATGAGCGTAGCGCATTTTGTGCCATTACCGCATTTGGAAGCCAAAACCTGTTTTTGTTGTTGGGACAAATGAGTTCCATTTCTTGATTTTCTGGTTTGCTTATATACTTATATATGCATATGAAACCCTATTGGGGTTGTGTTGGGCTTGGCTTTATGACTCGTTATCGAGTCTTATGGTATTTGTTTACATGTTCTAGGACGTGACGTTAGTGCACGACGTACTAGGGACGACGGTGCATGAAACCTCACTTGCTTAATTGGTGAGTATACTACTCACTTGGATTTATAATGTGGCTTTGCTATATGTGATTGTGATGCCTTGAAGGCTTGTTTGGCTATTGGAAATGATTAGGGTGAGGGTGTACTTGACCGCCCTCATTCCTTTTATTCTTGTGACCGATTGTTTACCGTTTCACTGTATTACTGTACTGCTATATGAATTCTTGGATTTCATTCATGGAAATTGTTTGGGTGTTGGTTGGACGAGTATCCAACGGCCCTACTGTACTGAGCTCGACCCCGTTGGCATTCAATTGAATCGAGCCAGCGAGGGCTTGGTCGTGAACATTGACTAGCCACGGGGACTGAAATGGGAATCTTGTGGTAATGAGACCCTTGGTTCCGGTGTACTCGAGTATCACCTAAAGTTACTGCTTGGAGTGCGGGCCCGGTTGGGGTATGATGGGTGGAAGGAATGGAAGTGAAGTGAAGTCTACGGTTTGGTACTTTTAACATTGACGGAGGGTCAATGAGGTTGGATCAAGAATGTAAGCGTGGAAATGGGCTCTTGAGAGCCGTCCGTATCCTTTTACCGACTTGTTTTGCTTCTTATCTGAATATTTGCAATGAACGTTTATGCTTAAGTGATCTTGGTTGATTGTGTGATAGTTGCTCACTGAGCTTTAGCTCACACCATTCCATTTGTTTTCCTTACAGGAAACTAATCACTTTTGGAAGCTTACACTTGTTGGTTGCCAAATTGAGCCATGTATATGTCTATTTTGATAGCTCTTTGCATGAAACCCTAATGTATATTGGGTTCATCTTTTGAATGGCAAACTGAATATGTGTATCCCTTATGTATAGCTTTTGACATGCCGTTTTGGTTGTAAATGTTGAATTGCTATGTATTAATGTTTGGTGGGATTTCGGATTCTAACACTCCAGGCATTATTCATCGTTTTCATTTTTCTTATTATTTTTGTTATTTTGGTTCTTGTGGCTTGGCCGAGCGCGCTTTTACTTTCCCGAAACGTTCTAGATCGCATGTAACTGCCCGTAGTCCTGGCGAGAGCTGGGCAGGCAGTCCGCTAACCCCTTTGGTTCGCCTTAGGGAAAGGTGGGGCTGTCACATGAGGTGTTTAGACACTGGTAGGATAGGGATTTTTGAAAAAAAAAAAGAAAACAAAAAAAGCTGGAAAAACGGAAAAAGGAAATAAGCAAAGGGGGCTTTTGACAGCCGAAAAAGAGAGGGGGGTTGGCGGCTGGGCTAAGGAGGAAAAAGCAGAGCAAAAGAAAAGAACGAGGGAGCTAGTGACGGTTAGGGTTAGGAAGGAAGGTTGAGAAAAGCAACTGAAAGAGTTGGCAGCTGCGGATCGAGGAGAGAGCGAGAGAGCGAGGAAATAGAGCAAGGAGAGGCCAGACGGGGCTGGGGGCAGTGACGGGCTGAGAGTGAGAAGGAAGCTACGGGCTTGAGAAAAGGAATTAAGGGAAGAAAAAGGCTAAGAAACAGAGAAAAAGGTCTTCGGCAAAGGAGAGAACGAGAAACAGAGGGCAGAGGGAGAGTAGAAGGCAGAGCTGACGACTAGGGTATTAGGAAAGAGTTGGAAAAGGTTTTGGGAACAGCGGCTGAAGAGGAAAGAACCAGAAAAAGCGAACCTGGGAAAACTTGGAGGAAAGCTTCGGCAAGAAAAAACAGCAAGGAAAAAGGGAGAGCTTCGAGGGGGGGGACTGGCCTGATGTGAAACCCCGATCTAGACAACCAAAACACCATGGCTTAGGCAGCGAAAATTTGACCCAATTAATCCCTAGAAGTCACGAACAATTTTGATATTATCTCAACCCGTATCTACTCGAATTAACGAACCAAATTGGAAGTAGTAGAACGCCACAATCAAGGAGATACTCGATTGATAAATTCGGGTGAATAACTTGAGAAGATTCTCAAGTATTCAAAGAGGCTCTCTTGGAAAGAGAAAAGTGAAAACTCACAATTTTATTGATCTTCAAAACTGCCTATGAAGGTCTCTTGCCTTGGCTATATATAGCCATACAACTTGAAAACCTAAAGTGACTTGAAAACCCTAACTCGGCTAGGCTAGGCCTTTGGCCCGATTCCACTACTCAAATCCACTATCTAATGGTCAGCTTATAATCGATCCAATGAAGGCTTTAAGCTGGCCCAACATAACCCAATAAAAGCTAATTAACCAACTTAAGTTATAGTGAGCCTAGACTCTATAAATCGGATCCAACTCAACATGAGGTCTTGGACCGAATTTATTCCTAGCAAATAAAATAGTGTTATTCTTGGTTTTGATGATCACAAAGGACTTTGAAATGTTTATTTAACTCTCTTCAAATATAAGTGTTTTTTGCCTATCAAAGAATCAGGTACGAATATGTCAAGAAATGAAAATCAACCAAAAGAAGAAGCAAAAACAGGACACTCATGTCGGACGTCCGAAAGGATGAAGATCATTAAGAAGAAGATTCTGTCGGACGCTCGTGAGGAAGCATCGGACGTCCGGGTAGATCGGACGTACTCCTCGGACGCACATCGAACGTGTCGGACGTCCTAAAAATTCCACAAAATGTTGATGACTCTCTGCCAAGACTCTGTCGGACGCTCGTAAGGAAGTATCGGACGTCCTGAAGGATCGGACGTTCTAAAAATTCCATCAATCTCATCGGACGTCCTGAAGGATCGGACGCATGCTTCGGACGCACATCAATCTCATCGGACGTCCTAAAAATTCCATGAAGATTTGATAACTCTCTGGACGACGTTCGGACACAGAAGCTCGGACGATAAAATCCCATCGGACGTCCGAACAACAACTTGACTGATTTTCGGACGATGACTAATCTGTCGGACGTCCGACAGCTCCAACGGCTAGCTGACTCTTCATCTGCTTTCTATCCGTTGGAAGTATTAATGAAGCCCATTTTCGGCTCCCTTTAAATACAAACGATTCTGATTCAGAAGAGGACTTTTGCACACTTTGTTTACAAGATCTCAAGAGATATTTTAGCTAGAAAATAGTCTCCAAAGCTAGATTTGTTCTCCAAGTGGTGTGAATTTCTTGTGAGCTTTTCTCTTGTGGTTGAAAGTTTCATTAGTGTAGCTTTGTTGAGGGTTATCTGAGTGATTGTAAAACTTCTTAGCTTGACTAAGTGAGGCTTAGGGCAAGGAGGAAGTGCTCCCTCCATTGTACATCTAGTTGATCATCTTTCATCAAAGAGAAGTTGCTCAACCTAGTGATTGGTCTTCAAGTTTGAGGAAAGCTTGGTAGACAATCGTTTTGATATTCTATCTTATTCTTTTTGTTTAATAAAACTCTCATTGCTTATCTATACTTGTTTTTCGAATCAATATTGCTCTCTTCTTCTAATCTACTTGATTGATCATTATTAGAAAAGAAGGTAAATTTTATTAAGCAAAAATTGCATAAATTTGATTAAGATTTTAATCATCCTAATTCACCCCCCCTCTTAGGTTGTCTTTGGGCCTTACATATAAGAATTACAATTTGGGAAGGAAGAAGAAACTATACTAAAGACTTCACTGTGCCAGGCCAGTAAAGGGGTACGGATTGGTTAGCTAAGTATGGTGCTCAATTTGACTGTGAGAAGGAGTAGTAAAATTTTTGTATCCTGGAGAAGGAAGATAAGAAATTTCGAGGATGAAATTCTTTTAAGGTGGAGAGAGTGTAAGAACCGGAAAAATTTCTTAATTTCTAGGCATTATTGTCTTTCTTTTCACACGTTTTCTATATTTTCCTTATTATATTAATTTTATAGATATTTTATAAGTAAAAATAGTTTTAAAAATTATTTTTCTAGTATAAGTTAGTTTATGAGATATTTGAAGTGTACAGTGGACGTGGGACCCGCTAGTGCGTTAAGTGCGGTTAATTCGGCCAATTAGGTTAAGTTTTGCATTGAGGGATTAATTTACTAGGTTTTAGGAGATAATTGGAGGTTAGCTAGATTAATTTGTTAAGAGAGACAAAAGGATAAGTGTTAAACCTAAAAGGTGCTAGGTGGCGCGTTTTGATTGGAGGGTGGGCTTTGACTAATTTCTTTCACCATTACTAAACATGAATTTTGACCAACTTCATCTTCATTTTTCTTCCCCTTGGCCGAGCAACATAGAGAGAAAAGAGAGAAAATTTCTCAACTTTTGCCTTCTATTCTCTTGCTTCACCTCTTGATCCAACCATTTAAATTTCAAATTCCTCCATAAAAACCTATTGCTAGGTAGGATTGAAGAAGGTGGTGGAGGTGCTAAGTTGCCATCTTTCTTGAGTTGTAAAGGTAAGTTGCTATGAAATCTCCTTTTTGTTTTTAATAAGGAAAGATTAGTGGTTTTTAGTGGCTTAACATGTTATTTTGTGGAAGACTTCGTGGGTTTAACTAGTGTTTGTTAAATTTCTGATTTAGTGGAGATTTTTCTGATTTTATGGGATGATTATGGTTTAATCATGGTATGATAGCTTGTTATGGTGTAAAATGGAGCTTGTATATGTTAGTTACGATTGTTTGCGGAAAATTTCAGTTTTGTGCGAAAATTTCAGCTTTAGGGTTCCAATTTGACCTGCTCTGTCCAGCTTTATTTGAGCATATTAGAGGCCTAATCAGGCTTAGGTTAAAACATGAAAGTTGTAGCAAATGGTGTTAACTAGCTGCCTTAAAATTTCAGCTCAATCGGAGCACTGTAGCCCATGAAATGACCGAAATACCCTTGACTGCCCATGAACCCTGTTTCGCGGACAGATTTCTGTTTTCATGGAATTTTCCATTTTTGACCATGAAAATGAACGATTTGGCTTTGGAGGTCTTCATAAGAAATGTAGGTTTATGTTTTGGCTTCAAAACTCCATAAGATTCATTTCAATCCAATAAGTGTAGCTTCAGTTGTGCTTATTGTGCCGAAAGGTGTATTCTACAGTCTATAATGTGTATGTGGTTGGTTTGAGATGAATTGGTGTTGCTTGCAGGATGGAAAAGTAAGGAAATGTATGGGACATGCTGTCCAAATTTTGGAAATGTTGAATTCCTTCGAGTTTAGTTTGATTTGGGATATATATAAGATAGGCTTTTGGGGTTGTTCGAGCCCTAGGGTTTCATATTACCTTTTTGTTCCCGAAATCATGTTTTGCACACTTGCATGAGTAATTAGTTGGCGAGGTCTACGATTTGTAGTCGAGCCTCATTTGTGCATTTTATTTACTGGAATTGTGGCTATGGGAACCATAATTGTTTACCTTGGCTATGCTAGGGTTTCTTGGTGATTAGAGCCCTACTTTGGTTGAACTCTGCTTTAACTGGTGAGTGTACCACTCCCCTGAATTGTTGTTTAATTGGTTCATCTATACTTGAAATGTGTGACATGGATAACTATGAACTCTGTTATTCTAAATGAGACGAGGGTGTACTTTATCACACTCGTTCTCTTGCCTGTACTGAATGAACTTTAATCTATTACTTGTACTTGTTATGAACTTGAACTTGTTACTTGCGCTTGTTATGAGATCGTTTGGAAGTGTGTCCAACGATCTTCCTGTTAACTTGAGCTCAACCTCATTGGGAGTTAATTAAATCGAGCCAGCAAGGGTTTGGTCGAGGTAATTGACAATCCATGGGTGGCTGTTCCTGGGAAATCTTTGGGTATTGAGACTCTTGATTCCGGTATACCCGAGTATTACCATTCCTGTTCCTGTTCGGCGTTCGGGCCCGATAAGGGGTATGTTTGGTTAACGGGATTTTGGCGTAAGAGGGGTCTACCGACATGAGTGTGTCATTAAACATTGACGGAGAGTCAATGAGGCTGGATCAAGTATTGCAACGGGGATTTGGCTCCTGAGGGCCACCTGTATCCTTTAAATTGTGGTGTTCGTTAATTTCTTTTACTTGATGTGTATATGTGCCCAAAAAATGTTTTCTCATGATTTCTACTGTTATACTTTTGGTACCTCATTGAGCTTCTAGCTCACCCCGTTCCGTTATCCTTGTTTTCCTTACAGGGAACCACTTTTTGGAACTGTGATTTTGAAGCATGAGTGGAGCTAGTTTAGATATTTTGTATAGCTCCTCAATGGTTGGAAACCCTAATTGTACTTGGATTCAAATGTTCCCTTTTGATTTGTAAAAATACGAATGTGGTTTGTAAAAGCGTGTCCTCTTGTTCATGTGTTATATTTGGTTTGTATATGTCCATTTCTAGGATTATATGAAGTTACTTGTATTCGATTGGGTCCCGGTCGGATTGTGATGTGGCAGGCACTATTCACTTTCCGTTTCGATTTTCATTTTTCTGTTTCGTGATTTTTGCTTTGTTTACGCGCGCTACTGTATTCCAGCACGTTTTGAGTTGTGTTTAACCATCTTAGTAGTCCTGACGAGAGTTGGGCAGGCGGTCCGCCGAACCCTTTGGTTCGCCTTAGGGAGAGGTGGGGCTGTCACACTTTCCTTATTTTTCTTTATTGCCTTTTATATCAATTAATTGCCACAACGTGTTATGTGTTGAACTAACATTTTCTTGTTTTCTTGTCTTTTGCATTCACAAGCATTAGGAGTAAGAGATCTGGCATGATCCTCTTTGTAGAACCTACCCTCATGAATAGGTTATTGCACGTTTAAATTTCGATGTATTGCATTCATAGGTTAATAATTACACATCATTTTAGGCCCACCCTAGCATACAAAGGGTCCGTTTAGCACACATGTTTTCATTTCAATTGCATATTTAATTGTTTTAATAAATTGGCATCATGCATCAACCTTAGATGGAAATGCCGCATAGGGAATCCCACGTTAGGAATAAACCGCCCTGTGTTTTGGATATGTAATCCAACAAGACTTGCACGTTTATCTTTCTTGTACCATCCAAAAGGGTAGTGCACAAGGTAAGACGGGATTCGATCCCTTCCACAATAACGGCATCGAGGATGATGGAACAGTTTTGCACATTAGAATATGAGCATCTAATAATCATTTTTTGGCCATTTTAACATAGTTGGTAAAATTCCCTTGCGTAAAGGACATTAAGTTGAAGAAATTCACAAATAATTCCTCATTGTTGAGATGGTAAATATGTTGAGGCCAAATCTTGATTTTAGAAGGCTCATAGACTAATGCATCACAATGATTTTTTTGAAACTACTAATGGGTAAACAATTCATTCGATTTTCAAATAAACCATCAAATTCATCCAATCCATTTTATCAATTCATTCAATTTTAGGACAATCTAGTCATTTTTGAATAAATCATTAACCCCATTTCATCTCTTTGATCAATTCATTCACTTTTAGAACAATTTAGTCATTTTTGAATAAATCATTAACTCAATCCGTTCATTCATTTTTAGGGCAATCGAGTCAATTTTCAAATAAACCATCAATTCCATCTATCCCATTCTTGCGAGTTTAGAGCATCTAGGATGATTCAGTCGATTTTTTTGGGATAAACTATCCATTTCATTCAATTCATTTGACCAGTTGACCCATTTTTAAGATAATCTGGTCAATTTTAATAAATCATCAATTTCATTTGACCAGTTTACACATTTTTAGGGTGATCTAGTTAATCATCAATTTCTTTCAACCCATTTGACCAATTAGGGTTTCGATGTCAAATTTAGAACTGGAATGGTTAGTTTGTTTTGAGAAAATCACCCATTGCGTTCATTCGATTTGGATAGATTAAGGTTTCGATCCATGTTAAGAAATTGCAATCTCTCAAATAGCAAGTTCGTCAAAGTTAAATCGATTTGTACGAATTTCTGTGCCAACCAAAACCATTTATTCATACAAATTTGTCCTCATTCATTTAGAGGTCTTCCGCTGTTCAATTGACCAAATTTTTCACAATTATTTTTCACGCGAATATCAATAAGTTGATCGGATTCATCAGGTATGGTATGGTGCCTACCCTAGAGGATTGCATTTCATGCTAGGCCAACCCTTGGCATAAAATGGCTCCCCAATAGGACATGCATCCGAATTACTTTAATTCTTACTAACTCCCATCTTTTTCCTTTTCTTTTCTTTTTGTTAGCAATTAATCAAGAAAGGAATCTAAATATGTGAGGACTCGCAAATTTCTTATATTTTTTCTCAAAAATGCCTTTTTATTTAGAAATTATTCAATTAGTATAGCCCTACTACCCAATCATTCCCCAATAAGTGCAAATGAACCTAGAAAGTAGGGTTTCACTTTTGGTTTTAAGATTGGGGCAAAATTAGTGTTTTCGCGATTTTCGCCAGATGAATTTTCGGTATGGAACAAGGATCAAATTTGGTGATTAAAAGTGACTTTTAAGTGAGAAATAATATGTGATTAGGGGCAATGATATAAGGTTAGTGAATAGGAAGAAAAAAAACCCTAGTACATGTGTTTTTAAGAAAAACGGTGCGAACCAACGTGTACCGCGCACTACCGATTGAACGCACCACTGGACCACCACTTTCTTACCACATGAGCTCATTGATACTTGAGCAAAATATCTTCTCATTTGCCAGCTAGCTTGACCGAAACTTAGGGTTAGAAATAGCAAGGAAAAGAAAGAGAAAAATGAGAGGAGGTGGTGGCGCCAAGTGTCGCCACCTAAGGGTTTCTTGACCAAGAGATGGTCTTCCTTCTTATCCCCAATTTTTGCTCCTTTTCCTTCATTATTTCTGCTGCTTGGCCGAACAAGAGAGGAGAGAAAGAGAGAGCAAGAAACAACTTCCTTCTTCTTGATTTTAGCCATCCAAGTGAGAAATTAAACTTCTAAACCGGTTAAAGTGTTAGTTGTGGGCTTGAGAAGCTAGGGGAAACAAGAATTCCAAGAGGAGGTGGAGTATTACTCTTGCAAGCTTCATTTGTTGAGGTATTAGGCTAAACCATGGCTTTGGTTCTTTTATTGTGGTTTAAGTTGTTGCATCATGCATGATTGTGGTTGGATTAGTAGTGAAACAAGTTGTTATGATGATTTAAAGGTGATATATGTGAGTTAGGGTTTGAGGTACTTGCTGCCTATGCTTGCTATATGGATGAGATATGTGGTATCTAAACTTATATAAGTGGTTTTAGTGGTGATTAGAGCAAGAAATCAAGAAAGGTTGCATTGAAAACAAAAAATTCAGATTTCTGGAAAAATTTCCCCTCTTTCTGTCCGGTTTTATTGCACCATGTTAGAGGCTGAATTATGTGAGGACCCGTAATTTTCTTAATTTCTAGGTTTTAATTTCTTGTAATTATACGTTTTTCCCACCATTTCTTTATTCGAAAAATTGTGCAAATAAATTTTATGAGTAAATATAGTTTTTAAATGATTTTTCTAGTATCGGTTAGTTTTTGAGAAATTAAGAGCGTATTTTGAACGTGGGACCCGCAAGTGCGGTAAATGCATTATATTTTTTACAACTTGTTGGAATTTTGTATTAAGTGATATTATTTTACAAAGTGTTAAGATATTTGTATTGGAGAGACAAAAAGATAAGTTTTAAACCTAAAGGTGACAAGTGTCACCATCTAATTTAATCTTGGACTTTGACCATTTGACTTTACCTTTACCTTTACCAAATAAATACAAAAAAATTGATCAAAATAAGCTTCATTTTGCAAGCTTCTTGGCCGAATGTTCTTGCTCAAGAAAGAAAGAAAAACTCTCAATTTCTTCCTTTTATTTCTTGCTCAATCTTCAAATCCAACCAATAAAACTCCAAATCATTCCATAAAATCTCTTTGCTAAGTGGTCTTGAGGTGTTTTGTGGAGTTGTTTGGAAAGCTAAGGTGATTTGTTGCTCTATCTCTTGTATGGCTAAGGTGAGTTGTGAAGAACCACTTTCCTTCCTTGATTGATGCTTAAATCATGCTTAGTGGTAGTAAGAGATGCCATTTTATGGATTATATTTTGAGTTGTGGTTGAATTGATGAACTTTTATATTTTTTGGGGATTTTTCTGTTTTAATATAAGCATGATTGTGTGGCTACCTATGATGATTGGAAATGGTCTATAATGACTTAAGGAGGTGGGAAAAGTGATTAATTGCAACAAATTTCTGGTTTGGAAGAAATTTTAGAAAACTAGGGTTCTTGAAGGAGCATTCTGTCCGAATTTTTAGGTCCTAGATAGAAGCCGAATTGGCCTTGTCTTAAAACATTAAAGTTGTAGGGAATGACATTTTAGAGGTACCTACAAAATTTAAGGTCAATCGGAGTAGCGTAGAGTGAGAAAAGTCGAAATTACTATTGCTGTTCTGGTTTTACCCGAAATTGAGAAGTGCGTCTGTAATGGGTTTTTTTGGCTGGAATTGCTTCCGAATTGGTTGTTGAGGCCTTCTGATGAAATTTAACCCTGTTTCTTAGCTTTCAGCTGGTTTTGAAATTTCTGGATTTGGACTTGGAGAGCCTGAGTTATGATGTTTCCGCTAGAATGTATTTTGGTGAATCTGTTTTACGTTTTGATGTAGTATCTTGCATTTTTTACCTGTTTGCACTCAAAAATGGGTTGAGTGACCTTCTGTGATGTTGTATCCCTGTCTTTTATCTTCGAAATGGTGGGTCTTTCACCCTCATCCAATAATCGTAGTGAAATTGGTGCCATTACCGCAAAATGAGGTCAAAACTGTTTTTTTTTCAGGGCTAAAGCTAATTCCATTTCCGGATTTTTCTGGTTTCCTCTAATGCTTATATATGCTTATGCAAACCTATTGTGATCGTGTTGGCATCGATTTATGACTTGTAATCGAGTCTTCTTGTGCTTATTGGAATATTCTAGGGCTTGACTTTTATTTCCGGTCATTTTCCTAGCTAACTTTTGTACTTGGATAACCTTGAGCCTATTGAACGGCTGTGGTGATGAATATATATTGAGTATGACTTTGGGAGTTGATTGAGGAAAGTAATGAAGCCGTGATGGCTGGAAAAGTAAGAAATTTAAGGGAAGTGCTGTCCAATTTTTCTAGGCCGATTGGTTCCTTTAAGTTTGAATTGGCTTGTGATAGAAATGAAGGGCTTTTGGGTTGTTGAACCTAGGTCTTCATGTTACCTTTTTGTTCCCAAAAATCATGTTTTGTACCCTTGCATTAGTAATTATTTGGCGAGGCGTACGACTAGTAGTCGAGCCTCACATGTGCATTTTGTTTACTCGATTCTGGATGTGAAACCTTCAATTGGTTTACTTTGATTATTTTAGGGTTTCTTGGCGTTTAAAGCCAATCCGAAGTGAAAACTTTTGAGGTATCTGTACTTGAACCGGTGAGTGTACCACTCCCCTCCATTGCTGTTTAACTTGATTTCTGCTCTGCAATCTGTTTAATTTGTTTGAGACGAGGGTGTACTTTATCGCACTCGTTCTCTTGTCTGTTCATATGCCAATTTTGGTGTCAATCTGAATCTGTATCTGTATCTGATATCTGTATCTGTATCTGTATCTGTATCTGTGACCTATGAGCTCAAATCCTGTGGCTAAGTTATTCGAGTCGGGCCGGCAAGGGCCTGGACGATTAGATAACGAACCATGGTAGTCTGTTTTGGGATCTTTGGGTATTGAGACCCTTGATTCCGGTATACTCGAGTATTACCATTTCTGTTTCTGTTGAGGTGAGCGGGTCCGGTAAAGGGGTGTTTGGTGGACGGAATTTGGTGTAAATTGGGATCTACGGACGTGTTGGTTCTATATACGTTGACGGAGAGTCAACCGGCTTGGATCAAGTACTGCGCTGGAAAGCTGGCTCCTGAGAGCCACCTGTATCCTTCCTATTTGAGTTCTTGTGTTTACCTGTCTTACTTTATAGCGAGCATGTGTATCTGGTTTGTAGAACGTGAAATACCTGATTTTTCTGCTACATGTTTGGTACCTCATTGGGCGTAAGCTCACCCCCTCCTCGTTATCTTTGTTTTCCTTACAGGAACCTCTTTTGGAAATCATGATTTTGAGAAGCGAGTTGAGCTAGTTAGGAAATCTTTTGTTCTTTTGTATAGCTCATCGAGAATGAGCAAACCCTAAATGTATTTCGTTTCACTGGTTCCATTTGAATTGTAAACCTAGCGACATGTATATATGAAAGCGTTTTCTCCATGTTTAAGCTTGGCGGTCTTCAATCGTTTATTTCTTTTGGGTCCTATCTCGCGTAATATCGGATTTGTGTGATTCGACTCCGTAGTCCTGGCGAGAGCTGGGCAGGTGGCCCGCCGAACCCTCTGGTCCGCCTTAGGGTGAGGTGGGGCTGTCACAGTTGGTATCAGAGCCAGGTTCGCGTGGTCTCTGCGCGGAGAGAGCTTGGGCCAAATGGTGTTATGGTCCTGCTTTCGTGAAAGCGTCAAAAGGTATATGTGCTCGTTTGAGCGTAAGCGATGAACTGTGCATGTCATAAGTGTAAGGATCATTACCATGGGACTTGAGGAAGTTAGGAATGTATGTCGGATAGGAATCTTTAATATGGATGATTTACGCTTGGGACCGGCCGGCTCGAGTTGTGAATTATCTTAGATGGGATTCTTGCGCCCGGATACGAAAGAGATGAGAGCCTAGGTTAGAAAGGACTTGGGCGAACTAGCAATGTGATTCGATGGAACTTCGCGCAGTCTGTTCGGGTGTTGTTAAGCATGATCAACCTTGATTAAGATATCAATGGTGTTGTTCTCGTAGATTAAGGACGGAGCCCTAGAGGGGAAAAGCTTTTCGTTAGTTATTCTTGTACTTGTGACCTAGTGTGTCTATAGTACTTTTGGATAACCCCGCTATTTTCATGGATTTGTATCTAATTGATTGCTACTGTGTGGCTTGTTTGATACAGTTATGTTATATATGTATACTTTTGATCTGTGCGTACCTTTTGCTACTTGCTTTTGCCTACCTATGTTTAATATTATATTCCCGCTTCGACCCTAGATTTATTAGACCAATGGAAGGCACTCGTAGTGGACGGGGCCGCGGGCGTGGAATTAGGCAACCTATATCTGAGAGGCGCACTGGAGAAACCTCATATGAACCAAACCCTGAACCTAGGGTTGACCCCAATGTCCAAATAGCTGTTGCCATGCAGCAAATGACTGATTTGCTAGCCCAAGTGGTGCACCAACAAGGTCAAAACCCTAACCCCAACCCTGGGAATCCTGGTAATCACATAGAGGGCGAGGATAGAGCCCTTGAGAGATTTCAGAAGTTCTCCCCACCCAAATTTCTTGGAGGCCCTGATCCTGACGTAGCTGAGAAGTGGCTGGAGAAGATGATCGATATTTTCGCTGCCTTACACTATACCGAGGAGAGACAGGTAACATTTGCTGTCTTTCAACTAGAGGGAGCCGCCCGTTCCTGGTGGAATGTCATTCGAATGAAATGGGAAAGAGAACAAACCCCGAGGACGTGGGCGAACTTTATGAGGGAATTTAATGCCAAGTTTTTCCCTCCTCTAATCCAAGAAAAGAAGGAAGATGAATTTATTCGGCTTCGCCAAGGAACTCAGACCGTGGCCGGGTATGAGAGTCAATTCACTCGGTTGTCTAAGTTTGCGCCCGAACTGATTGTAACTGAACAAAGACGGATAAGGCGATTCATCCAGGGATTAAATGTTGAAATTCAAAAGGATCTGGCGGTAGCCCAACTTAATGCCTTTAGTGATGCGGTGGAGAAGGCCCAGCGCGTTGAAACTGCAAGGTTACAAGTTAGAAACTTCCAAGCAAGAAAAAGGGGCTTTCCGGGGAGCAGCTCAGAACAAGCGGATAATAGTACAATCCCTAAAGTTCGAAAGGGAAACGGGGAAGTACGGCTACCGGGGGTGACAGGTGGTGTTCCACAGGGGGGATCAGTCTCTGCTACTCGTGGTTCCTGTGGATATTGTGGAGGGCCAAATCATACTGAAACCAATTGCTGGAAGAAAGAAGGAAAATGCTTGCGCTGTGGAAGCGCTGAACATCGGATTGCTAACTGTCCAGCTCGCCTGCGCGAGCGGAGAGGGACTCCGCCATCAACCAAGACTAACTCTCAGCAACCAGCCAAGACCAACCCTGGACAGTCGAAAGGAGAAGGGACTGGAGCGAAAGTACCGGCTCGAGTATATTCCCTGGAGCATCACCAGGTCCCTGACTCGTCTGAGGACGTAGAAGGTACGATCCGTTGGGTACCTTAGATTTGATGGATTCCGTTGATAAGGAAATTTCGATGATGAAATTTCTTTAAGGGGGAGAGAGTGTGAGGACCCGTAATTTTCTTAATTTCTAGGTTTTAGTTTCTTGTAATTATACGTTTTTCCCACCATTTCTTTATTCGAAAAATTGTGCAAATAAATTTTATGAGTAAATATAGCTTTTAAATAATTTTTCTAGTATCGGTTAGTTTTTGAGAAATTAACAGCGTATTTTGAACGTGGGACCCGCAAGTGCTGTAAATGCATTATATTTTTTACAACTTGTTGGAATTTTGTATTAAGTGATATTATTTTACAAAGTGTTAAGATATTTGTATTGGAGAGACAAAAAGATAAGTTTTAAACCTAAAGGTGACAAGTGTCACCATCTAATTTAATCTTGGACTTTGACCATTTGACTTTACCTTTACCTTTACCAAATAAATACAAAAAAATTGATCAAAATAAGCTTCATTTTGCAAGCTTCTTGGCCGAATGTTCTTGCTCAAGAAAGAAAGAAAAACTCTCAATTTCTTCCTTTTATTTCTTGCTCAATCTTCAAATCCAACCAATAAAACTCCAAATCATTCCATAAAATCTCTTTGCTAAGTGGTCTTGAGGTGTTTTGTGGAGTTGTTTGGAAAGCTAAGGTGATTTGTTGCTCTATCTCTTGTATGGCTAAGGTGAGTTGTGAAGAACCACTTTCCTTCCTTGATTGATGCTTAAATCATGCTTAGTGGTAGTAAGAGATGCCATTTTATGGATTATATTTTGAGTTGTGGTTGAATTGATGAACTTTTATATTTTTTGGGGATTTTTCTGTTTTAATATAAGCATGATTGTGTGGCTACCTATGATGATTGGAAATGGTCTATAATGACTTAAGGAGGTGGGAAAAGTGATTAATTGCAACAAATTTCTGGTTTGGAAGAAATTTTAGAAAACTAGGGTTCTTGAAGGAGCATTCTGTCCGAATTTTTAGGTCCTAGATAGAAGCCGAATTGGCCTTGTCTTAAAACATTAAAGTTGTAGGGAATGACATTTTAGAGGTACCTACAAAATTTAAGGTCAATCGGAGTAGCGTAGAGTGAGAAAAGTCGAAATTACTATTGCTGTTCTGGTTTTACCCGAAATTGAGAAGTGCGTCTGTAATGGGTTTTTTTGGCTGGAATTGCTTCCGAATTGGTTGTTGAGGCCTTCTGATGAAATTTAACCCTGTTTCTTAGCTTTCAGCTGGTTTTGAAATTTCTGGATTTGGACTTGGAGAGCCTGAGTTATGATGTTTCCGCTAGAATGTATTTTGGTGAATCTGTTTTACGTTTTGATGTAGTATCTTGCATTTTTTACCTGTTTGCACTCAAAAATGGGTTGAGTGACCTTCTGTGATGTTGTATCCCTGTCTTTTATCTTCGAAATGGTGGGTCTTTCACCCTCATCCAATAATCGTAGTGAAATTGGTGCCATTACCGCAAAATGAGGTCAAAACTGTTTTTTTTTCAGGGCTAAAGCTAATTCCATTTCCGGATTTTTCTGGTTTCCTCTAATGCTTATATATGCTTATGCAAACCTATTGTGATCGTGTTGGCATCGATTTATGACTTGTAATCGAGTCTTCTTGTGCTTATTGGAATATTCTAGGGCTTGACTTTTATTTCCGGTCATTTTCCTAGCTAACTTTTGTACTTGGATAACCTTGAGCCTATTGAACGGCTGTGGTGATGAATATATATTGAGTATGACTTTGGGAGTTGATTGAGGAAAGTAATGAAGCCGTGATGGCTGGAAAAGTAAGAAATTTAAGGGAAGTGCTGTCCAATTTTTCTAGGCCGATTGGTTCCTTTAAGTTTGAATTGGCTTGTGATAGAAATGAAGGGCTTTTGGGTTGTTGAACCTAGGTCTTCATGTTACCTTTTTGTTCCCAAAAATCATGTTTTGTACCCTTGCATTAGTAATTATTTGGCGAGGCGTACGACTAGTAGTCGAGCCTCACATGTGCATTTTGTTTACTCGATTCTGGATGTGAAACCTTCAATTGGTTTACTTTGATTATTTTAGGGTTTCTTGGCGTTTAAAGTCAATCCGAAGTGAAAACTTTTGAGGTATCTGTACTTGAACCGGGGAGTGTACCACTCCCCTCCATTGCTGTTTAACTTGATTTCTGCTCTGCAATCTGTTTAATTTGTTTGAGACGAGGGTGTACTTTATCGCACTCGTTCTCTTGTCTGTTCATATGCCAATTTTGGTGTCAATCTGAATCTGTATCTGTATCTGATATCTGTATCTGTATCTGTATCTGTATCTGTGACCTATGAGCTCAAATCCTGTGGCTAAGTTATTCGAGTCGGGCCGGCAAGGGCCTGGACGATTAGATAACGAACCATGGTAGTCTGTTTTGGGATCTTTGGGTATTGAGACCCTTGATTCCGGTATACTCGAGTATTACCATTTCTGTTTCTGTTGAGGTGAGCGGGCCCGGTAAAGGGGTGTTTGGTGGACGGAATTTGGTGTAAAGTGGGATCTACGGACGTGTTGGTTCTATATACGTTGACGGAGAGTCAACCGGCTTGGATCAAGTACTGCGCTGGAAAGCTGGCTCCTGAGAGCCACCTGTATCCTTCCTATTTGAGTTCTTGTGTTTACCTGTCTTACTTTATAGCGAGCATGTGTATCTGGTTTGTAGAACGTGAAATACCTGATTTTTCTGCTACATGTTTGGTACCTCATTGGGCGTAAGCTCACCCCCTCCTCATTATCTTTGTTTTCCTTACAGGAACCTCTTTTGGAAATCATGATTTTGAGAAGCGAGTTGAGCTAGTTAGGAAATCTTTTGTTCTTTTGTATAGCTCCTCGAGAATGAGCAAACCCTAAATGTATTTCGTTTCACTGGTTCCATTTGAATTGTAAACCTAGCGACATGTATATATGAAAGCGTTTTCTCCATGTTTAAGCTTGGCGGTCTTCAATCGTTTATTTCTTTTGGGTCCTATCTCGCGTAATATCGGATTTGTGTGATTCGACTCCGTAGTCCTGGCGAGAGCTGGGCAGGCGGCCCGCCGAACCCTCTGGTCCGCCTTAGGGTGAGGTGGGGTTGTCACAAATTAGGCTTGGCATAAAACATGAAAGTTGTATAGAATGGTATTTTATAGGTGCCTACAAAATTTCAGCTCAATCGGAGTAACGTAGCCAGAGAAAAGTCCAAATTACCCCTGCTGCCCTGTTTCTACCCGAATTTGAGAATTGCTTCTGTAATGGGTTATTTTGGTTGGGAATACTTCTGAATTGGTTGTTGAGGTCTTCTGAAGAAATGTAGCCTGATGTCTTAGCTTTTGAATGGCTTTAGAATCACTTGATTTGGACTTAGGTAGCCTGACTTACAGTTTATTAACCAGAATGCGGTTTGTTCACCTGTTTTTACAGTTCTGGTTTAGTCTCCTGCTTTTTTGGCCTAGTTGCACTAGAAACTGGACTGAGTGGCCTTCTTCAACATTGTAGCTCTATCTCTTAGCTTCGAAACAGTGTGTATTGCACCTCCATCCGATAATCATAGTGCCTATGGTGCCAAAACCGCAAAATGATGTCAAAACTGTCTTTTGTAAACTTCATTTTTCGCACTCGATATCAGCTTAATTTTTGTTCTTGTCTTGTTTTGAGCCTACGGAATGGCTATTGAAATGAAATTGTGTTATGGATAACCTTGGGTTTGATTGAGTAAGGATGAAGCCATAAATGGCTGGAAAATAGGAAAATACAAAGGGCATGCTGCCCAAATTTTCGCTCGAGGACTAAGTTTCTATTTGAACTGGTATACTTACGTTTGGTCTATGAAACCCTAATTATTTTGTCTACGGGTCTAAATGTCCTCGTTTCACTTTAAAATCGTTTATTACGATCTACTCATCAATTGGCGAGTTTCTTTGATTGCACCTAATTGTTGTGCTAGATGATCTGTAATATTCTTTCTCGTTAATTTTAGGTTTTCTCGGTGACTGAGGATAATATCCGGAAGGATATTTTACCCGTTGTTTTGCGTACATAGGTGAGTGTTTCTTGTTTGTTATATTCTCTATGACTTCATGACTTGTTGTTGTTGTTTGATGATGTGTTAAGTGTTTTCAATGATTTCCAAAACGCATTTTCTAGGCGAGCGTGTACTTTATCGCGCTCGACCTAAATGAAATGTGAAATTTTCAATGATTTAACGATTGAAACATTAGTTGCGCATGATGTAAGCCTTTTGGCTGAATTGGGCCCTGCCCTTCATTACCGATCGACTCGAGCCAGAAGCGGACTCGGTCGGGCGATATGGTGACCCTGGGTGAATTTGGTATACTCGAGTATTACCTTGTAGTCCGGCCATGTCCGGATGGGTGCAGTCCGGCCAACGTCTGGATGGGTGGAGTCCGGTCAACGTCCGGAAGGGGATGAATGAACGAACGAAGGCACGAGGGTTTTACTTCTGAAAAAGGAAATTTTCAAATAATTGGAGGAATAAGGGAAAATGTCAGGGGAACGAACGAACGAACGAATAGCTTCATGTGAGCTCGTATCCTTTTAATGAATGTGTTACTATCACTTTCCATTGTAAATGTTTCTTGAATTATTGATACTCCATGTTTAATGTCTTGAATTGATTGTTTGATTATGTGTTCGGAACCTCACTGAGCTTTTAGCTCACCCCTTTAGTTTTGTTTTCCTTAACAGGGGACGGCGAGCAGGATGAGAGCATAGACTAGCCAGTGATGTGATACTTACTTGACGCGATCTAGACAACGAATCACCAACGGTTTAGCAGCGGAAATTTGACCCAAATCTAATCCCCGAGATAACGAACACTATTGATATTATCTCAACCCGTTACCTAATGAATTAGCGAACAAAACTATAGGTAGAGGAACGCCACAACCAAGGAGTTACTTGATTGATAAGTTCACTTGAATAACTTGAGAAAGATTCTCAAATATTCAAAGAGGCTCTCTTGGAAAGAGAAAAGTGAAAACTCACAATTTTATTGATCTTCAAAACTGCCTATGAAGGTCTCTTGCCTTGGCTATATATAGCCATACAACTTGAAAACCTAAAGTGACTTGAAAACCCTAACTCGGCTAGGCTAGGCCTTTGGCCCGATTCCACTACTCAAATCCACTATCTAATGGTCAGCTTATAATCGATCCAATGAAGGCTTTAAGCTGGCCCAACATAACCCAATAAAAGCTAATTAACCAACTTAAGTTATAGTGAGCCTAGACTCTATAAATCGGATCCAACTCAACATGAGGTCTTGGACCGAATTTATTCCTAGCAAATAAAATAGAAATCTAGAAAATAAACTACTAACTATTACTAAAAGATTCAATCTCTTGCAGCCCAAAACATGGCCCATAAGCGGCCCATATTTCGTATCATTCCCCTCCTCTTAAAAAAAGATTTGTCCTCAAATCGTGTTTGGAAATGAATGGTACTACAAGAGTTGGCAGTATGAAACTTCAAATCTCCACATATTGGCTCTCTTAGAATGGATGATACTTGCATACGTCGTGATTATTGTAATTCGCTGCACATGTCTCTTGGTTAGCTTGAAAATGCTCACAATCCGCCATGGGAAACTCAAGGCTTTACTCCAACCACTCCAAAGCTCTCTAATCAGCATTGTGTCATGAATGGTCGAATTTGGACCTACACAATAAATCACACTATTAGAATTTGTAGGTATAAAATCACTTGACAGCTTACCATTCACATTCACAAGATAAGGATCTTCATAGTGATGCTCAATCAGGTTAGAAAAGTCTCGGACATGATTGTGCAAAGTTATAAAATTCATTGCAAGTTGTTGTGGGTATGGTCTATCTTGCACAAATGGAACAAGATCGAGATAGGTAGCTTTTGAACCCTCAAATTGAAGAATAAAACCAGGTTGTAAGGAATCAGAATTTGGACCAATGAGGAAAGGATTGTCACCAACAAAATAAGAAGGAAATTTATAACAAGTTTCAAGTGTAGAAACTCCCTCTGAAACTTCATTATTCCTCCCAACAAGCAAATCAGGCTCATGGTTGACGTTGAACATCAGTGGATGACAAAGAGAGACAACACTTAAGGTGCAAACTCCATGAAAAGTTTGATATTCACCAATGGATTTAGGCATAGAACATGCCAAGATCAACTCAATTTTTCCTTGCTTAACCTGCATAAAAGTAGAAACACTAAACAAAGTAGAGTCAAGATCGTTAGAAAAAACATATGATCTCACATCCTTTCTCACAATCAGCTTATTCTTAGAATTTTTAATCTCTTTTTCATGCTCAGTAGCTGACTTTTTCCCCTCATTATTCTCAACCTCTTTCTCCTTTTCAACTCCCTCGAATTTTACCTCTTCAGTCACAATTCTCTCCTCCAGCTCTTTCTTCATACTATAACGCTCATGCTCACTCTTCATGTATGCTAGATCAATACAAAGTTGCCTAGAGTTAAGCGACACAAGCCTGGTACGACGGCCATTAAATGTGAAGGAATACTTATTAGTATATCCATCATATTTGACTTCTCGATTAAACATCCACCATTGTCCCAACAGCACATGCGTCACTTGAATGGGAACCACATCACACAACACCTCATCCACGTATTGACCAATACGAAAAGGAACAAGTGTCTGCTTAGTAATCCAAATATCACCACTATCACTTTGCAACTTGTAAGGTCGAAGATGATCAATGGTTGGAAGATTCAATTTCTCAACCAAGACAGTACATGCGAGATTAACTTCACAACCCTTATCAATGGCTAAGCTGCAAACTTTATCCTTGATATGGCAACGTGTATAAAACCAATCATTTTTTTGAGCTTTGATGATTTCCAATTGCTCAGTTATCTCACGCAATGCCACAGTATTTACTCCTTTAGGCACAAGATGGTGAAGCTCCAGTTGAGCATTCGTTTGTCTCATACTTTTATTACCTGCAAAACTCAACAAAAATTAGTAGAACAGTCCTCACTTGCTCCCTTACGCGTTTCACTCACTCTCGTGTTTTGCTCAAGTGTTTAAAAACACTCTAATGATCTCACCATTCACTTTCAAATCCCTTGATCGCCCCCTTGAAGAAATCAGAAATTTCCCTCAAGTAGTTCAACCAAAGTCAACCAAGTTTGTCCCCAAAAGTGGTGTATGAGAATCTGGAAATTTGAAGACTAAATGATGACTCAAAACAGCAATTATACAAGCAAGAATTTTTTTCTGATTTAGTCCGCAAAAGGGTGACTTAAATGTTGGGGAAGTTTGACTTCGACAAGGACTCTAAGACTAGATCAGGACGGACTCCTTTTGGACACTTTTAGCAATCTGGAAAAATGACTCAAGATACCAATTTGTGGTGTGGACAGAACGCAAGGTTCGATTGACACAAGAACAAGATGGCGGAAATTTAGAATCCTAGAAGGACTTTACCCACTTTTTGCATGCGGCCGAATTTTCTTTGAAAGTTGGGATCAATGTTTCTTGGGTGATTTTGGGTTATGGGTGTTTTGGTGTTGGCGGCTGGTTTCCCCAATTCAAGCAAGGGAAGTCTGAAGTGGACAGCTTTGGTGGTGGCTAGGGTTTGCCCTAGCAAATCCAAGGCGGTTTGGGTTTCCTTTGTCAAGAAGGTTGCCTATTTCAAGAAGGTTTCTTATTTCTTGTGATCCAACTCTGGTTCCTCTTTCTTTCTTTCTCTTTTTTTTTTTGTTCAACCAGAATGCTTTTCTTTCTTTTGAATTTCAAATCCCACCTTCAAAACACAAGATTTTTGTGTGGTGTTTGTACAAAGGTCAGCCGCAACTCAAGATCAAGAATGGAGGTTTGTTTAGTTTCAAGATTTCAAGTATCAATCCCCCTTATCAAGATATGTATCAAGAGTTCCAAGAAGCAAGGTAAGGTTATCAAGAATTCAAGAACTATTGTAATCAGCCTTTTTATGCAAAACAAAACAATATTCCCAGCCCTCTTGTTCAAAACACTTCGGTATTAAGAAACAACTAGCGACCAGAATTTTGTTTTCGCCTCTTGCATGTGTTTCTTTTCTTTTCTTTTCTTTTTCTTTTGGTGGTTGCTTTACACAACCAGAACGACTCAACAAAACAATGAAAAGACTAAGATCTAGTCAAAACAGTAGCAAGAGATGACAAGACAGATTGCATGCAAGAAACAAGATACAAGAACACAACGACGGCACAAAACCCTAGCGGCTGTGTAGACACCAAATTTTTGGTGTTTTATTATTTATTTGTTCTATTTTTATTTGTCACAATTAGTTTTATTTACTTTTAGTTTTAGTTATTTTAGCCATTTTAGTGTAGAATTTCTCAAAGGAAAAAGAAAAGTGTTCAAAAAATATGTTTTAGTTGTTTTGGATTTAGTTTCATTATTTAAAAAATGAAAAGAAAAATGAAAAATTGAAAAAAATTGAAAAAAAGAAAAACGAGAAAAACGATGAAAATGAAAAAAAGGGAAAATTGGATTTGCATTTTGTTGTTTCTTATGTTAATTAAATTGTTTTGTTTTAACTTTTATTATTTTCAATTTTGTTATTTAAGTTTTAAATAAAAAAAAATGAGGATACGCGACTTGCAAGCTGCGTTTTACGCAGCTTGCAAGGAAGGGCTTTGGGCAGCCCTTAGCTGCAAATATAGGAGAAATGGCTGGGGTTTTAGGGTTGGAGGTTCCCATATAAATAAAAAAAAGCTACAGCCGCAAGGGGAGAGTTCCAGCAGTTACGGGCATCAGAAAACAGAAACGAGAGAGAGAGAGTGAACGGCTGGAAAAAACAGAGAGCAATAGACAGAGACAAAGGAGCTAGGCTAGTGAGGGCTGGACAGAAATCAGAGGGTTTTTGGTTGACGGCTGCAATCTGAGAGGAAGGAAGAGAGTAGGAGAGCCGTGGGATGAAGGGTTTAGTGGAAGGGTTGCATTTTGAGAGTAGCCGCAAGGAGAGCTGGGGGGTGAGAAACAACAGGGATAGAGCAAGTTTGACGGCTAGAAAAACGAAAAAGAAAGAGAGGTAGGCGGATAGAGAGCTGGGTTTGGGTTGAGAGTAAGAAAAGAAGGATGGAGAGAAAGAAGGAGTTTTTCTGGTTTTGGGAAGAAAGGCTTCGGGCAAGGGTGAAGCAAAGAGAGAAACAAGAGAAGCCGTGAGCTGGGAAAAGAAAAGCTGCAGAATTTTAGAAAAAGGCTGGCTTTCAGCCGACTTTGAACGTGAACACCTCTTCCATCTGAGATGCTTTTAAGAAAATTTCAGGATCTGCTCAAGCTACAAAGTGAAAGGAACGATTTTTATTCAAAAATCTTGAAGAAAAAACAACTGCAAGATCACCGAATCTGTCCGTGAAAGAGCTGCCCTGACCCTGCCGCACCAGTTTCGACTTCGAACGAGAGCGCAGCAGAAACTCTTGCTTCGGTCCCAGCAATTCAGGTGATCGTTTTTGCTTCTCCCTTTCTTGTTTTAACGCTGTATTCATGAGAACCCAAGTCCAAAAGGCACGAATCTTGTGATATTTCATTTGGCTCTTTGACTTTTATCATGGTTGCTGTCTTAATGTCTCGTTGTTTGTTGTTTTGTGGGGTTGGCGAGATTCTGATTGTTAAGTTTTAGCAATAAGAGGCGTAAGTCTCAAATTCTGCTGGTTTGGGGGCTTGACAGACTTGTTGTAGGCTGAATGATCGATGATTTATTAGTGGAGGTGTTTACTGATAAATGAAATCCAGAAATTTGTGAATGTTGCAATACGTACCTTCAGATTTTCTTCTTGTGCATGATCTGGATTGTATGATCCTGGAAAATGCATTGCAGTTTGCTGAACCAGAAACTCACGGCCTTGTCTTATTGCTTTCTTCCATTTTTGGTTCCAAGTTTTGCTGATTTTATTAGACAATAATTCCAGCATGTTCCTTCTTGCATGAATGTGTTTGATTTGAATAAAGAATTGGCATGAACATGGTTACAAGGAAAGAAATTTGCTGAAGTTATAAAATGTTGCAGCAGTTTATTCATTTGAATTCATTGCAGAAAATTCTGTTTCTACGTAGCTTGCATGAAATAATTCTGAAAATTGCACTGTGCCCCCCTAAGTCTCTCTTTGTTCCACTAGGACCCAATCAATTAAATAATTTCATCAATTTGGTCCTTGGTAATTTTAATTTGTGCAACTTCATTGTTTTGTTTTGCTTCAATTAACTACCATGCTTTGTCAATTGCATTTAAATCATGACTTTAAAGGCTTTATGACCAAGTGAGCTTGTGTTTGCCTATTTTCTTTAATTTTCCCAAATAAATTGGTACCTTGACCATTTCTTTTATTTTGGAGGATAAATAAGTGATTTCACTTCATTGGGGCCCAATTGCAAGGGAGGTAACCTCTATCTCCTTGATTTTCATTTCTCCTATGTGATCCAACGTGCTAAATGTGAATTGCATGTCTACGTTGCTTTCCTTGCCTTCCCTCAATTCTTTGCATTTATTTTATTTACTTTTGCCTTTTATTTAAGTATTTCATTATGGGGTATGTGTACACCTCTTGGCTTGTAATAGATAGGGCTTGGAGGAGCATTCGATGAAGACCTGTTGAAGACATGTGCCTAGCTAGCAAATGTAATAGTTAGGGCTTCAATTGCTTTATGTGTCTTGCATGCTTAGTTGCTATGTGTTAATTTGCTTTATTAGGTTCTTGCATCTAGTCGAGCATGCTAATTGTTATGTGCTATGTGTTTATGGGTGTTTGGCATGTCTAATCGCTTTCCATAGCCATGAATGAATGTGATGGATGAATGTACGTCACCACACTAGTCCAATGCTAGTTGTGGCTCATTATTTCATTAGGAATTCATAGAAAGGGCTAGTCCAACGCTAGACCCAATAGGCCATCCCCTTTTGTTAGTGCATATTTGCATGTTCACTACATGTCATGCATTTTTCTTAGTTTTATCATTGGCATGCTCCTCGAATCCCTTTTTCCCCTCATTTTTAGGTTTTGCATCTCATACTAGTTATAGGGCTCATTTGCTTGAGAGTCCCCTTTCGATAAGGGAAACGAGCGAGTGTGGCTACTCGATAGCCTTAGCACGCTAGTTTTGCCTTCTAATCAAAGGGAAGATTAAGTCACAAAGTTAGGACTCCCCGTTCCCGTCTTGATGCATTCCTGTAGGATTCATGCATTCTATTCATTCACTATCACATACACTTACTTTATATTCTAACCCTTTTTCCACATTCTCACTTCACACTACTTTCACACTACTTTCTACATTCTTTCTTCACACATGCACCTTATGGCATTTTTCACCTTATTATTCTTTACTTACTTTACCTTGTAAAGACATTTGCACACCTCCACTTATATCTTATTACTTTTATCATTTTTCTCACTTCACACAAACTCACACTTTCACATGGCATGCATTCCACTCATTTTACGTCATTTAGGATTACGTGTGACCTCTCCAAAGGATCATTATTGGGCTTCACAATTAATGTGATTGGCACCGCTCAACCTTTGAAGAGAAATTTCCCCCATGTCCCCCTAGGTCTAGGTTTTTGCATTCATATAGACATATCCAACACGCGATACATACCTTGGGTAGAAAAATTAGGAAAAATTGGTTTAAGTCACGCAACTAGCCTTGGCTAGGTCGAAGGGGTGCCTTGGATTTTTATCCTTGCCTTCCCCTTCGTCAAATGTGACCCCCGATCCTTCTTTTTGGTTACGTAGACCCAAAAGTTCTTTAAAAGGGTTTATTTACTTTTTTTATTCAAAAACAAAAAACCATTTTTTGGGTGACTTGGTACACCCTAACCCTATACCAAGTGGCGACTCCATTTTTGATACAAAAAACCCTTTTTGAACTTTATATGGCCAAACCGTCGCATTATCAAGTCCCATGGCCTTTTACTTTTCATTTACACACGTTCACATTCCATTACACCACTCACATCTCACACCACACACACACCACAACACTCATTCGAAAAGTGGGGCGCGACAGGCTGGATTTTTTTTTTTTTACTCTAAACCAACACAAAACTTCAAGAACAATATAACAAGACACCAAAATAAGAAAGAAACACAAGTTATAATTTTTTTTTGGGATGAACAGTGCCGCTACAGTAGCGATGAACAGTATTGCTACAGTGCGGGCGGTGAACAGTAGCGATGAACAGTACGATGCTACAGTACTTTTTTTTTTTTTAATTGACACACAAACTGATTTGAAACAAGAGTATGTGACTCGAAACACAAAAGAAAAGAAGGATATAACCTGGTGGTTGTCGACTAGCTCTGATTACCAACTGATGTGATACTCACTTGACGCGATCTAGACAACGAATCACCAACGGTTTAGCAGCGGAAATTTGACCCAAATCTAATCCCCGAGATAACGAACACTATTGATATTATCTCAACCCGTTACCTAATGAATTAGCGAACCAAACTATAGGTAGAGGAACGCCACAACCAAGGAGTTACTTGATTGATAAATTCACTTGAATAACTTGAGAAAGATTCTCAAATATTCAAAGAGGCTCTCTTAGAAAGAGAAAAGTGAAAATTCACAATTTTATTGATCTTCAAAACTGCCTATGAAGGTCTCTTGCCTTGGCTATATATAGCCATACAACTTGAAAACCTAAAGTGACTTGAAAACCCTAACTCGGCTAGGCTAGGCCTTTGGCCCGATTCCACTACTCAAATCCACTATCTAATGGTCAGCTTATAATCGATCCAATGAAGGCTTTAAGCTGGCCCAACATAACCCAATAAAAGCTAATTAACCAACTTAAGTTATAGTGAGCCTAGACTCTATAAATCGGATCCAACTCAACATGAGGTCTTGGACCGAATTTATTCCTAGCAAATAAAATAGAAATCTAGAAAATAAACTACTAACTATTACTAAAAGATTCAATCTCTTGCAGCCCAAAACATGGCCCATAAGCGGCCCATATTTCGTATCAGCCAGTCTAGTTCTTTTGTTTCTTTTGTAGTAGTTCTCGCCTAGTGTTTGGCACGGGCTGGACGTATGAAGGATGGAGAACCTTTGTATATTCGATCTTTATACTTCCTTTTGGAGATGGCAATGTATATAAGTTCCACTTTAAGTTTTGGATCGTTGCCCTATTTATTCTCGTGATTTATTCCAATTTTAAGTGAGGACTGTGGTGAACGACTGAGTCCCGGCGAGAGCTGGGCAGGCGACCCACCGAACCCTTTGGTTTGCCTTAGGGGGAGGTGGGGCCGTCACAAAATAGAGTTTTTCTGTGACGCCCCCGCTTCTCCCAAGGGCGAACCCTAGGGTATCGGCGGGACGCCTGCCTAACTCGCGCCAGGACTCAAAATTTCAAAATAATAAAACTAGATAAACCCACAAGCGTATTATTCAGGACTATATCTAACACCAAAAGAGTTCTATTTACATCTTCAAAAGTATCGAGTCAAACCACTCTAATACATTATAATAACAACCAGCAGAAGGTAGACCCTAAAGAGGATCCTTATACAAACCACCAAAACAAAAACAAACATCCTAACTGTCCGACTATTACAATCAAACCTAACTATACTAGTGAAGGTGCCAAGAAGTTCCCCGCGTCGTCCCCTGCTAAGGAAAACAAAGGAAACGGGTAAGCTAGAAGCTTAGTAAGTAAACAGGGGTAAAAGCGTAAAATTTCACATTTAAAGAAACAGCTATTCCACAAAATGTCAAGTCCAGCACAAAAGTAACAATACAAAGGAAGGATACAGGTTGGCTCCAAAGCCAAGTCATTTGCCATGCATGATCACCTGTCGACCATAAATAAGGTCCGTAGAACTCCACTTGTACACCCACCGAACACCTTATCACCCTCACTGACCAGTCACCTCACAAACTTGCCCGAGCGAACGAAATCACAAACTTGAGCTTGAGTCACAAGCTCGAGTCACAAACTTGGTTCACAACTGGAACCTACGAACTTGGTGACCTCAGACTAGGTTGGACTGGCTCCGACCAAGCCCCGGCCGGCTCGAATAGTCCATCCAGGTCTTGAGATCGGGCCCACAACTTCAACATATTTCACGAATTCACGAAAGTCACCCCGAGCTCCAAGCTCAAGGGGTTCAGCACCAAAATAATTCATATATACACATCTCATGGAGAAACATAGATACAAACTAGGGTTTAGGTCGAGTGTGATAAAGTACACCCTCGCCTAAGTCCCCCTTTTCACATCAAAACACATAAGCATTTTATACACATATACGGCCTGAATACTTACTCAAAATACAAAAGTAGTACAAGAGCAAAATCACTTCGCACGTGTTCGCTAGTAGTGGGCCCCACCGGCTCCGTCTAGCTCACCACTGTCTGAAATAGAAGATTGTATCACATTGTAGACACCAAATTTTTAAATAATTTGTATGTTGCATCTAATTCATGATTTTGTTTTAGATTATCTGCATTTTAGTTGTTACCTTTTTATTTGTCTTTTATTTGCTAATTATTTGTCATATTAATTTTGTTCACGTTTTAGTCTTAGTTTTAGTTTTAAGTTTTAACGTAAAATTTGTGAAAAAGGAAAAAATGAAAGAAAAGAGGAAATTGATGAAAAATGGAAAATTGTGCTTTTGTGGATTCTAGTTTATTTAGATTTAGTTTCTATCCAATGTTAATTAATTTCTTTTGTTGTTTTTGTTGTTTGTTATCTATTTTTAATTAATTTCAAAAAAAATCAAAAAAAAAAAATCAAAAAAATCACAATTCTATTTCTGCCGAATCCATTTCCACTTCACATTCTAGTATTTTCTATCCTTAGTGCCGGTTTATTTCTCCACTATCACACACCATTATATCAACTACTAATCACCACAACACTTCGGATACAATGGCTCATTACACATTTCCATTTCTGCCAAAGTGCAATCTTTTTCCTCTACACATATACTCAACCTCCACTACCGCGAAGGACTTCATTATTCCAGCCTCTACCACAACTACTCGACACCATTTTTCCTCACCTCGTGATCATCGACCGAGAGTGAAGAAAAAAAGCTTGAGCTGCACCATATAGCCGAGAGTGAGGGAGGAAGTTGAGATTTGCAAATTCCAATTCTGGTGCTGTCCGCGAACTGCATCACACTTTGTCCCTGTCCTGTCCGTAAGCTGAGGGAGAAACCAAAGAACCATCTCCACCGACAACCACAGCCACACCAACCCAAAACAGAAAACCTGTCGCGTGCTTGTGAGCCGAGAGGAGGAAAACATTTTTCCAGATTTTCGTGTGAAAGCTTGACTAGTTGTGAGGTAATTTATGGATCATTTTTAGGATAAATCTGAGGTAATTTGAGTTATCTAGTAATATGCATGTGATGTTAGAGCAGTCGGATGTTGAATTGAATCATTAGAAAATTCTGTTTTGAATATTGAGGTACCATCCGAAAGCTGAGATGATAATGCACTCTATTTCTGAATTCCTGTGATGACTTGAGCACTTAAGTGGATTTAGCCAAATGAAAATGTGATGATTTCCACCATGCATGTTGATTTGTACCTTCGGATGGCATAGTGAAAGCCTGCAGAAATTCTGGTTAGATATAAAGCTCCTGCCGTGAGCTTGATGCACTTGTTTTATTTTGGCTGCTGAATGGGTCTGGATTTGGACAACCTGAGCATGAAAGATGTTTATCTAACTGGATTTTGGATGATTATCAGGATTAGAGTCTTGCATGTGTTAAATTTCGCAATCAAATGGTGAAAACAAAGCTGTGGAAAATTCTGTCTTGGCTAGAAAATTTTGCCGTGAGCTTGCTTGGAGTAGTGCAGCTTAAATTGGTTTTGATTTTTGTAATTTGGGCTTATAATCATAAATATGCAGCTAATAATGAGTACTTAGGCCCTGCATGTAGCCAATCAGTTTGATAAAACAGAGGAATAAAAATTCAAAAGTGCAACCTGCCTTAAGGCAAGATCATCCGGACCAAACAGAAAAATTTCTGGAAATTTTGATGGTTATGGATATTATTTGAACTTGATTTCTGAGCTGGAAATATTCATATGCTAGCTTGATACGTGCATAAGGAATTTAAGAGTTTATAAGCATGTCCAAACCAGAAAATGAAATGAAAATAGAAAGCTCTTAACACAATGATTCAACCGAGGTAAATTCGGATTTAAGACCAACCAAGTGCTGGAAAATTTATGTGATTTGCCGAGGGAGTGAAACTAGAATTTGCAGTTGTTGTTGGGTTTTTTTTTTTCTCTGGAAAATAATGCTTGGAAATGCACGAAAAATTCCTTTTTTCCTCGCTTTTGGACAACTTAAATGTGTGGTTTCAATTCTGCAACAAGAGCATGCGTTTCATTTAATCGATAGTTTGAAGCTTTGGTATTTGCTATGGTGAAAGGGATAGAAAATCATGACAGAGAATGGCAGCAAATGAAACATTTCAGAAGCTGAAGTTTCTTGCCATTGCACGCATGCTTTCCAGATTTTTTTTTATGATATTTGGCTGAGTTTTGCTTGTTTGGATTGGGGTGTTTATGTGGTTAGTTCCTTAGCCTAAAACTGTGATGTTGGGAACGAAATGCAGCTGGTTTCTTTCTCAAATTAATTGCGGAAGCCTGTGCATAAAAGCTGCTGCAATGAGCTCAAAGCTCTTGGTCCTGTTGCAGCAGTATGCGCAAATATCTTTTCTTTTCCTTAGATGGCCGAAGCTTTGGCTTTGTTTCAAACGTTTGATTTGATTTGTAGCTTGACTGAAATGTCCTGTGCATGATTGGTAGTTTGGTACCGAAGGTCATCAGTAATTTCTGGTTTTGATAAATCAGTTGGCATGATGAAACGACAAGTTTGGAAACAAAAATGCAGTAGTCTTTATGTTTTAGTGGCAGAAACAGGTTTCCTACGTGAGTTGCATGCATTTTGCATGAATAATTTCCAATAATTACTCTTTAACCCCTCAAGTCCCTTCTTATTCTACCATGGCCTAAGCAATTGAAAAGATTAATCAATTGGGTCCTTCGAGTTTCCTTTCCCTTTTAACTTGGAATTTCATTTGATGAATATGGACTTGTTTGATTATCTAAAGGGATCTAATGGTTCAATTTCATAGTTATTAGTGGTTCTTTAATTTTTGTTTTTGAAGAATTTGTGTTGTTTGATTTACTATTAAATTGGTGCATTAATCCTTTGTTTAGTGGTTTTAGCTCCAATTTAGAACCTTTTCCAACTTATTAGCACTACAAAAGGGGACGGTATACTTTCTTTTATCTTTTTTTTGTATCTCCCTATGTGATCCAACTTGCTAAATGAAAATTGCATGCCTACTTGGTTTTCTTAAATGTTTATTAATGCCTTTCATTTATTTACTTTTATTTCATTTTTAAATCTTTCTTTTATTTTCATTTATGGGGTATGTGTACACCTCTTGGCTTGTAATAGATAGGGCATAGCAAGTAATTTGGTCCATTTTCCCTTTCCCCTTTGTTTTAGCTAGCAAATGTAATAGTTAGGGCTTTAATCGTCTCATTTGTCTTGCATGCTTAGTTACTATGTGTTAATTTGCTTTGTTAGGTCCTTGCATCTAGTCGAGCATGCTAAGTGTTATGTGCTATATGTTTATGAGTGTTTTGGCATGTCTACTCGCTTTTCATAACCTGAATGAGTGTGATGGATGAATGTACGTCACCACACTAGTCCAACGCTAGTTGTGGTTCATCTTTTTCACTAATCTAATGATAGTAGGATGTCATAGAAAGGGCTAGTCCAATGCTAGACCCAATAGGTTCTTTTTTTTCCTTTTTCATTAAGTGCATGATCACCACATATCACGCATTTTTCTTTAGTTTATCATTTGGCATGTTCCTCAAACACCTTCCCCTTCACATTAGGACTTGCATCTCATGCTAGTTATAGGGTCCATTTGCCTGAGAAACCCCCTTGGGTAAGGGAAACGAGCGAGTGTGGCTTCAAAATAGCCTTAGCACGCTAGTTTTTCCTTCTAATCAAAGGGAAAATTAAAATCACAAAAACTAGAGGTCATTCCCGTACCCGACCTGATGCATTCCTCTAAGTTCATGCATTTTCATATCATTTTCTCACTATTTTCCTCACTAATTATATATTTTAAATCCACATGTCATATTCACACACTTATTCACTTTCTTTACTTTTCACTTCACACATTGCACCTATTTTACTTATATATTTACTATTTTCATTCACTTGCACACGAGCATTTATATTTTTATTCATTTGCACACCTTCACTCTTATCTTATTACTTTTATCATTTTTCTCACTTCACACAAACTCACACTTTCACATGGCATGCATTCCACTCATTTTTCATGTCATTTAGGTTTAGGTGTGACCTCTCCAAAAGGATCATTATTGGGCTTCACAATTAATGTGATTGGCACCACTCAACCTTTGAAGAGAAATTTCCCCCCAATCCCCCTAGGTCTAGGGTTTTGCATTCATATAGACATATCCAATATGCGATACATACCTTGGGTAGAAAAATTAGGAAAAATTGGTTTAAGTCACGCAACTAGCCTTGGCTAGGTCGAAGGGGTGCCTTGGATTTTTTATCCTTGCCTTCCCCTTCGTCAAATGTGACCCCCGATCCCTCTTTTGGTTACGCAGACCCAAAAGTTTTCAAAAAGGGTTTATTTACTTTTTTTTTATTCAAAAACAAAATCATTTTTGGGTGACTTGGTACACCCTAACTCTATACCAAGTGGCGACTCCATTTTTTGATACAAAAAACCCTTTTGAACTTCACTTGGCCAAATCGTCGCATTCTAAGTCCCATGGCCTTTTACTTTTCACTTTGCACACGTTCACACATTACACACCACACACCATACACAATTCATTCGAAAAGTGGGGCGCGACAGTTGGCGACTCCACTGGGGACCTCCTAAGTGGGTCCAAGCATTTGACTTAGCCATTCGTTTCCTTTTTCTACCCTTTTTATGCATTGCATTTGGATATTAGGCTTGCATTTTCCATTTTTAGGGCCATTTGCCTCGCGCGCGTATCCAACTATTCCCTCACTCACGTATGTGTGATTGGTTGATTGAATGTTTACTTGTTATCTCGCGCTTGCATTGCATTTGGGGGGGTGTGTGTCACCTTTAGAGCCTCGCGTGGTTCTCAACCCCTTCCCTCAAAATAGGGGAACACTTCATACGTGCATGTTTACTTGCTTTATCCCATTTTATTTTTATTTTCGTGGGCGTTTCCCACACCGCCTTGTAGGATTAGGATCGATTGCCTTGGGTAGGCGGCTGGTGTGCTCTGCGCCCATAGCGCTACCTAAGGGATCACTCGAGCCACCGATCGAAGGCCCTGGGAGTGATGACCCTTCGCCTTTAGGTCTGAAGGCTTGGGAGCCGAAGCTTTATCGAGTCTAGGCATTAATGAACCAAACCTCATGCATCCATATTAGCATTTTCCTAGGCTAGAGTCAGCCTCACCCTATTTTAAGCACATTAGGCACGAGGGAAGGGGTTCCACCCCTTTTACTTGCTTTATTGTATTTCTTCTTCTTAATTGTTCCCAATGTGTTATGTGTATTATCAATTGCACTAACCATTTCTTTTGTTTTCTTGGCTTGCATTCATGTGCCTTAGCAATAAGAGGCCTCTTGGGCACTCTTTTAGTGACTCACCCACTAGATAGCTCACATGTCTAAATTTCAGTCTTTGCACTTACTTTCCAGTAAATACATTTCATGTTTAGACCTTTTCCCCCCGTTGCATTATTTATGTCCTTTAGCTCACATTTCATGTTTGTCACATATTTACATAGCTTTAATAAACTGGCATCATGCATAAACCATAGAAAGGGAATGCCACATAGGGAATCCCGTGTTTAGGAATAAGCCACCTTGTGTCTCGGATACTTAATCCAGTGAGACTTGCACGTTTACATTTTGTACCATCCAAAGGGGTAGTGCACAAGGTAAGGTAGGATCCGATTATTTTCATAAAGTGATCCTTGGAATATGAGCATCTAATAATCACTTTTGGCCATTTTTATCAAAATTGGTAAAAATCCTTTGCGTAAAGGACATTAATTTGAAGAAAATTCACAAATGATTCCTCATGGTTGAGATGATAAATATGGAGGCCAAATCTTGATTTTAGAAGGCTCATAGACTAATTTTCTGAAATCACTAATGGCCGGACAATTCAACCAATCCATTTTGCCAATTCATTCAATAAATCGTCAATTCACTTGACCAATTTACCCTTCTTAGGGTCATCCGGTCGATTTTGAATAAATCATCAATTCACTTGACCAATTTACCCTTCTTAGGGTCATCCGGTCGATTTTGAATAAATCATTAATTCATTTGACCCATTTACCCTTTTTAGGGTCACCTGGTCGATTTTGAATTCATTTGGCCGATTTACCCTTTTTGGGGTCATTCGGCCGATTTTTTAATAAATCATTCATTTGGCCAGTTCACCCATTTTTAGGGCAATCGAATCGATTTTGAATAAATCAAGTTTCATTCATTTGACCAATCTACCCTTTTAGGGTGATTCGATCAATTTTTGAATAAATCAAATTTCATTTAATTCATTTGACCAGTTTACCTATTTTTAGGGCAATTTGGTCATTTTTAAATAAATCATCAATTCTATCCAATCTATTTGACCCGTTTTTTCCTTTTTTAGGGTTTAAGTCTAAGGGTCACCGAATAAATTAATTGAGGCATTGCAATCTCTTTTACACATTATTCCATGCGTTGCTCAAAGTAGCAATCCATTCGGACTTTTTCCTCATTTTAGGACAAATGTCTCTTTTCACTTCGATTGGCCAAATTTTTCCAAATCATTTTTTCACTCTAGCGGTTGATCGGATTCATCAGGTATTGTATAGTGCCTACTCTGGAGGACTGCATTTTCATACTAGGCCTACCCTTGGCATAAAAAGGGCTCCCCCATAGGACATGCATCCGAATTTTCTGGATATCTACTAACTCTTGCCTTTTTCTTTTCCTTTTCTTTATTTTCTTTGGAATAATTAAGCGAGGGTTGAACCTAAAGGCAATCTGTCAAAAATTCTCAGGTGATATTTCAACATAGCTTCTCGTCGAAGCCCCATCATAACGCGATCCCGCAGTAGAGCCCAGGGGAGTTGTGTAAACATGAGTTCACAACCGGAACAGTCAGATAGGTCTGCTACTACCGCTCAACCCGAGACTGCAAGTTCGGGGATTCAGTTGACTGAGATGCTTACCAAGTTTGGAGAGATGGCGTATGAGATGGCCGCCCAAAGGAAGTTGAATGATGAGCTAATTAGCAGCGGAGTTCAACCCGAACCTGTACCCGCCAGACAGCCTGAGCAAGAGCCGTTTGTCCTACCTTCGGCCCATGCCACTGTTACTCCATCATTTCCTATTGCACCCGAAGAAACTTTCACCTATCCCACCACAAATTTGCCATACACTTACCCTCCTCATCCTTCATTTTCTCTTACTCACATGCGAGGTCCACAACCCCAAATCACTTCAAATATACTACCTGAGCCACATACCTTTTATTACCCTGCTGCTGAGCCATTCCTGCCGGACCATACTTTTCAAACCAAGCCAGAAATGGGGGAATCTTCCGCTCCCGTTGATATGAAGTTACTTAAGCGCCTTGATCGCTTTGATGAATTTATAAGGAAGAGTCAGGGGCTGAACAAACAAGGAGTGCTGGACTATGATGAGCTTTGCCTTTTCCCGAATGTGCAATTGCCTGAGGGGTTCAAAACTCCGAAGTTTAACAAGTACGATGGGACGGGTAATCCCAAGACACACCTCCGACTATTTGTTAACAAGTTGGGAAAGCCTGTAGACGACGAGAACCTGCCTCTAAGGTTGTTCCCGGAAAGTCTGGAGGGGGATGCCCTCGATTGGTACTCAAATTTGAAGTCCGAAGAAGTAAAAACCTGGATTGACTTGTCCAATGCTTTTGTAAGGCAATATGAGTATAACTGCGAGCTGGCTCCAACACGAAATACGTTGGAAGGAACAAAAAGAAAACCCTCCGAGGATCACAAGACTTATGCCAAGAGATGGAGGAAAATAGCTGCCAAAATCGAGCCACCGATGACTGAGGACGAAATCATACGCACTTTCATTAAAGCACATGATCCCCCGTATTTTGAAGAAATTTTCCGCATGACTGGATGCTCGTTCGCCGCCATTGTCAATAAACTTGAGGAGTACGATGACTTCGTGAAAGCTGGGAAGATTGTTAATGTCTCTGCCCTCAAATCCCAGTTGGATGCTTTGCAAGGTCAGGGGACTAGTGGGAAGAACCCGCAATTCCAAAAGAAAGAGGGGGAAACTGCCTTCACCTGGAATCAAAACCCTGTCCCAAGATCCAGACCTCGACAATACCCTACCTACTCAAACCCTTACCCCTACTACTCAAATCCTCATCCTGTTTACCACACCAATATCACTCATCCTCGACCTCGCCCAAATTATGCCAACCCGCCTACAACCCCTTTCCAAATATCTCAACCAAGCTTTCAACAAGCTCGTCCTCGGCCTCCTTACCACCAAAGATTTTCCCCACCAAATAGACCCACCTACAACTATCCCCGACCCACTGAAACCTACAATCAAAGCCGTACCCGAACCTTCACCAACCTAGGCAGGCCTTTGGACCAATTGTATGAGCAATTGAAGGTTGTCAACAAAATAGGCGTGATTCCCCCTCCAACTTACCTTCATGGCATGCCTGCTGGGTACAATCCACATGCTATTTGTGCCTATCATTCGGGAGTACCTGGCCACTCAACCGCCGATTGCAGGGCACTTAAGCACAAAGTCCAAGACATGATCGAAGTAGGAGAAATAGTGCTAAGGAAAAGAGGTGAACAAGGGCCGATCATAAGTACAAATCCTTTTCCTGAACACCAGGACACCTTCGAGGCATCCACCTCCAATGACGAAATTTGAAAATCCTAAAGGAGCTCTGCACAAGTTGAATGGCTGACTATCTTCCCCCTCGAAGATAATTTCGATAAATTTAGGGGTTGTCATTTGCTAAAGTTCACAAAAACTTTTTCTTGCATGTGTGAATAGCTTAATGAAAGCGCCTTTTGCAAATTGAGTTTTGTCTTGTTTTCGCTTTGATTTGGAGTTTCATGAAATGCACAATTGGTTTTATTTGTTTATTTGATCATTGTCATGAATTTTTTTTTTAATTCTTTTAGATGGCCAAAGATGAAATTATTTGATCCTTTGAATATCACTGTTCTGGAATCTGATGAAGCCCTTCATTGAAAAACCTTCATTGAGAAAACCTTCATTGAGAAAGCCTTCATTGAGAAAACCCTTCATTGAGAAATTCTTCATTGAAAAATCCCTTTCCTGCCAGGTTGGAAGCTGATGGGTTAAAGCAGCGTCATCAACGATTGATTTTGATTGATGAGAAATAGTTGAATGCTATGTGCCATGGCCAAATGTTGCCAAGACCCATGGCCTGTGTTCATAACAAAAAGGTCCGCCACCGATCCTTTGAAGGAGGGAACAAAGCGCTAAAGTGATGAAGCCAAAGGCAAAAATTGCTTCAAATTGGCAAAGCTCATTGGGTGTTCAAAAGGTATTACCTGGCGGGGCATTCATGGATAGACAGATATTCTCTCAACCTATCAACTCAGACATGTGTAAGAAATTCTTTATCTTGGTTATGCAAATTCCTTCTAGGAAATCATGTAAGAGACGAGGCAAAAGTCAGGCCATCTTCCTTTCCAATCAAAACATTTCATCCCTAGTCGTCCCTTTTGAGCTATCAGAACAATAATTTTTTCGTTTGGCAGCCCCTGAGGATTGCAAACCCCACACTGGGGCAAATTCATTTTGAAAAGAGATGATCAGAAAGGGAAAGCCCTACACTGGGGCAAATTTATTTTTGGAAAAAAAAAGAAAAAAATGGAAAAGAAGGAACCCCACACTGGGGCAAATTTAGTTTTGACGAAAAATGCAAAAGTGAGAAATATGCAATGAAAATGCAAAGAAAGAGAAAATCCAATCAAACTGGGGCAAATTTCCTCGGTTTCGTTCAAAATTAGAGATAATTTCAAAATGATGCAATCTCAGGTTATTTCACACCTTTCATCAAACCTGCTTTCAAGCCTCAACTTTTCTTGAAAAACACCCCACCTGACCCCATTACAAAAGCCCAAAGTCCTGGCTTTCGTCACTTGCAGTATTTCTATTGGAAAGTTTGCTAATCAACTGACAAGTGATATCCATAATGCCTTCGCCTAAACTTCTAAGGGAAGTGCATTTTACTGATGCCAGAAATCTTCAACTCATACTCCTGAGTCGATCATGGTTGAGCTCTTTCATTTGCGTCTTTAGGTGAAAACCCGAAAGGGCACCTCAAAAGAAAAGGAGGAAAAGAAAAGGAAAAGAGAAAAACAAAACAAAAGAAAAGGAGTAGGGGCAACCTTGGTGAAAACCTGAAAGGGCGCCAAGGTAGGATTTCCGCATGAGCAAGCACAAGGAGGAACAACTGGTGGTTTGATCCATTTGGATTTCGATTTCTCCTCATTTTGTCATACTTCTGTCAATTTTGAATTCCAGAACAAAGATAGCCAGAGAATTGAATATGACATTTGTTGGCCAAAACTGTGTCATTTTGTAAAACATTCTTTTGCAAATACATTCTTAGGAAGCTCATTTTTCCAAATTACTTGCATTTATGGCATTTTTGTAGAATTTAAGCACAAATGGTTATGTGTGCATTCTTGTGCATATTTATTCTTTCATGACATGTGAATTTTCTTGCATACTTCATTATCTTTGAATTTTGGTGAATAACAATCCCCGTGGTTTATTCGAAGCATACTTGGGTTCAGTCATCTCTTGAAAAGGGTTAAGGTTCAACAAAGTCAGTTACGCAGACTTCACAATATGGCAAAGCACATACCTGATCAGTTTGTAAATCAGAAAAGCCTTAGGGTGAAAAATCCAACTCAATCGACTGCCGCAGCAAAAGTTGATAAAGGCGTTGAAAGACTCATGTTTACACGATTCTCAAAGGAAAACGGATCAAATGATGGTGGCAATTTCTTTGTTTTTTTTCTCTTTTGCAGAAAAATTGCATACACAGATGAAAGTAAGCACACCTCGCACTGGAATAGGTGTCGGAAAGAGTCCTCCGGTGAACAAAGGCAGATTGAAAATGTCGCAAGCAAATTTCATCCAAAAATGCAACAGCATGGCGATACAGAATCAACTCTGGACTCAAATAGCAAAAATTCATCATACTGGGGCAAATTAATTTTTTGTAAAGATTTTCAAAAGTCAAAAAGAAAAGTCAAAAAGAAGCAAAAATCATCAATCAAAATCAAAATCGAATCAAATTTCATCCGGCAGGATCGGGTTTAATCCCACTGACGATTGTCAAAAGCATTTTCGGGTCAGTCCCTCGATCAAAGCATTTTCGGGTCAAGTCCCTCGATCAAAAAGCATTTTCGGGTCAGTCCCTCGATCAAAAGCATTTTCGGGTCAGTCCCTCGATCAAAAGCATTTTCGGGTCAGTCCCTCGATCAAAAAGCATTTTCGGGTCAGTCCCTCGATCAAAAGCATTTTCGGGTCAGTCCCTCGATCAAAAGCAGTCCCTCGATCAAGAAGCTTATTCGGGTCAGTCCCTCGATCAAAAAGCATTTTCGGGTCAGTCCCTCGATCAAAAGCATTTTCGGGTCAGTCCCTCGATCAAAAGCTCATTCGGGTCAGTCCCACGATTCAAAAGCTCATTCGGGTCAGTCCCATGATTCAAATATTATTCGGGTCAGTCCCACGATTCAAAAGCTCATTCGGGTCAGTCCCACGATTCAAAAGCTCATTCAGGTCAGTCCCATGATTTGAATTTCCTTCTCTAGTCAGTCCCAATTTTAAATTTCTGCTCGGGTCAGTCCCGTTTTAATTTCCTGTTTGGATCAATCCCAAATCAAAAAAAAAAATGTTAAAGAGGTCGATCCTCATTTCAGAAGCGTCCATTGCAGCCGAATAACGCAGGTAAGTATTTGGTGTCTACTTCTTTGTCTCAAGTTTTTTCAAAACTCAGACAAAGAGGGGCAAACTGTAGACACCAAATTTTTAAATAATTTGTATGTTGCATCTAATTCATGATTTTGTTTTAGATTATCTGCATTTTAGTTGTTACCTTTTTATTTGTCTTTTATTTGCTAATTATTTGTCATATTAATTTTGTTCACGTTTTAGTCTTAGTTTTAGTTTTAAGTTTTAACGTAAAATTTGTGAAAAAGGAAAAAATGAAAGAAAAGAGGAAATTGATGAAAAATGGAAAATTGTGCTTTTGTGGATTCTAGTTTATTTAGATTTAGTTTCTATCCAATGTTAATTAATTTCTTTTGTTGTTTTTGTTGTTTGTTATCTATTTTTAATTAATTTCAAAAAAAATCAAAAAAAAAAAATCAAAAAAATCACAATTCTATTTCTGCCGAATCCATTTCCACTTCACATTCTAGTATTTTCTATCCTTAGTGCCGGTTTATTTCTCCACTATCACACACCATTATATCAACTACTAATCACCACAACACTTCGGATACAATGGCTCATTACACATTTCCATTTCTGCCAAAGTGCAATCTTTTTCCTCTACACATATACTCAACCTCCACTACCGCGAAGGACTTCATTATTCCAGCCTCTACCACAACTACTCGACACCATTTTTCCTCACCTCGTGATCATCGACCGAGAGTGAAGAAAAAAAGCTTGAGCTGCACCATATAGCCGAGAGTGAGGGAGGAAGTTGAGATTTGCAAATTCCAATTCTGGTGCTGTCCGCGAACTGCATCACACTTTGTCCCTGTCCTGTCCGTAAGCTGAGGGAGAAACCAAAGAACCATCTCCACCGACAACCACAGCCACACCAACCCAAAACAGAAAACCTGTCGCGTGCTTGTGAGCCGAGAGGAGGAAAACATTTTTCCAGATTTTCGTGTGAAAGCTTGACTAGTTGTGAGGTAATTTATGGATCATTTTTAGGATAAATCTGAGGTAATTTGAGTTATCTAGTAATATGCATGTGATGTTAGAGCAGTCGGATGTTGAATTGAATCATTAGAAAATTCTGTTTTGAATATTGAGGTACCATCCGAAAGCTGAGATGATAATGCACTCTATTTCTGAATTCCTGTGATGACTTGAGCACTTAAGTGGATTTAGCCAAATGAAAATGTGATGATTTCCACCATGCATGTTGATTTGTACCTTCGGATGGCATAGTGAAAGCCTGCAGAAATTCTGGTTAGATATAAAGCTCCTGCCGTGAGCTTGATGCACTTGTTTTATTTTGGCTGCTGAATGGGTCTGAATTTGGACAATCTGAGCATGAAAGATGTTTATCTAACTGGATTTTGGATGATTATCAGGATTAGAGTCTTGCATGTGTTAAATTTCGCAATCAAATAGTGAAAACAAAGCTGTGGAAAATTCTGTCTTGGCTAGAAAATTTTGCCGTGAGCTTGCTTGGAGTAGTGCAGCTTAAATTGGTTTTGATTTTTGTAATTTGGGCTTATAATCATAAATATGCAGCTAATAATGAGTACTTAGGCCCTGCATGTAGCCAATCAGTTTGATAAAACAGAGGAATAAAAATTCAAAAGTGCAACCTGCCTTAAGGCAAGATCATCCGGACCAAACAGAAAAATTTCTGGAAATTTTGATGGTTATGGATATTATTTGAACTTGATTTCTGAGCTGGAAATATTCATATGCTAGCTTGATACGTGCATAAGGAATTTAAGAGTTTATAAGCATGTCCAAACCAGAAAATGAAATGAAAATAGAAAGCTCTTAACACAATGATTCAACCGAGGTAAATTCGGATTTAAGACCAACCAAGTGCTGGAAAATTTATGTGATTTGCCGAGGGAGTGAAACTAGAATTTGCAGTTGTTGTTGGGTTTTTTTTTTTCTCTGGAAAATAATGCTTGGAAATGCACGAAAAATTCCTTTTTTCCTCGCTTTTGGACAACTTAAATGTGTGGTTTCAATTCTGCAACAAGAGCATGCGTTTCATTTAATCGATAGTTTGAAGCTTTGGTATTTGCTATGGTGAAAGGGATAGAAAATCATGACAGAGAATGGCAGCAAATGAAACATTTCAGAAGCTGAAGTTTCTTGCCATTGCACGCATGCTTTCCAGATTTTTTTTTATGATATTTGGCTGAGTTTTGCTTGTTTGGATTGGGGTGTTTATGTGGTTAGTTCCTTAGCCTAAAACTGTGATGTTGGGAACGAAATGCAGCTGGTTTCTTTCTCAAATTAATTGCGGAAGCCTGTGCATAAAAGCTGCTGCAATGAGCTCAAAGCTCTTGGTCCTGTTGCAGCAGTATGCGCAAATATCTTTTCTTTTCCTTAGATGGCCGAAGCTTTGGCTTTGTTTCAAACGTTTGATTTGATTTGTAGCTTGACTGAAATGTCCTGTGCATGATTGGTAGTTTGGTACCGAAGGTCATCAGTAATTTCTGGTTTTGATAAATCAGTTGGCATGATGAAACGACAAGTTTGGAAACAAAAATGCAGTAGTCTTTATGTTTTAGTGGCAGAAACAGGTTTCCTACGTGAGTTGCATGCATTTTGCATGAATAATTTCCAATAATTACTCTTTAACCCCTCAAGTCCCTTCTTATTCTACCATGGCCTAAGCAATTGAAAAGATTAATCAATTGGGTCCTTCGAGTTTCCTTTCCCTTTTAACTTGGAATTTCATTTGATGAATATGGACTTGTTTGATTATCTAAAGGGATCTAATGGTTCAATTTCATAGTTATTAGTGGTTCTTTAATTTTTGTTTTTGAAGAATTTGTGTTGTTTGATTTACTATTAAATTGGTGCATTAATCCTTTGTTTAGTGGTTTTAGCTCCAATTTAGAACCTTTTCCAACTTATTAGCACCACAAAAGGGGACGGTATACTTTCTTTTATCTTTTTTTTGTATCTCCCTATGTGATCCAACTTGCTAAATGAAAATTGCATGCCTACTTGGTTTTCTTAAATGTTTATTAATGCCTTTCATTTATTTACTTTTATTTCATTTTTAAATCTTTCTTTTATTTTCATTTATGGGGTATGTGTACACCTCTTGGCTTGTAATAGATAGGGCATAGCAAGTAATTTGGTCCATTTTCCCTTTCCCCTTTGTTTTAGCTAGCAAATGTAATAGTTAGGGCTTTAATCGTCTCATTTGTCTTGCATGCTTAGTTACTATGTGTTAATTTGCTTTGTTAGGTCCTTGCATCTAGTCGAGCATGCTAAGTGTTATGTGCTATATGTTTATGAGTGTTTTGGCATGTCTACTCGCTTTTCATAACCTGAATGAGTGTGATGGATGAATGTACGTCACCACACTAGTCCAACGCTAGTTGTGGTTCATCTTTTTCACTAATCTAATGATAGTAGGATGTCATAGAAAGGGCTAGTCCAATGCTAGACCCAATAGGTTCTTTTTTTCCTTTTTCATTAAGTGCATGATCACCACATATCACGCATTTTTCTTTAGTTTATCATTTGGCATGTTCCTCAAACACCTTCCCCTTCACATTAGGACTTGCATCTCATGCTAGTTATAGGGTCCATTTGCCTGAGAAACCCCCTTGGGTAGGGGAAACGAGCGAGTGTGGCTTCAAAATAGCCTTAGCACGCTAGTTTTTCCTTCTAATCAAAGGGAAAATTAAAATCACAAAAACTAGAGGTCATTCCCGTACCCGACCTGATGCATTCCTCTAAGTTCATGCATTTTCATATCATTTTCTCACTATTTTCCTCACTAATTATATATTTTAAATCCACATGTCATATTCACACACTTATTCACTTTCTTTACTTTTCACTTCACACATTGCACCTATTTTACTTATATATTTACTATTTTCATTCACTTGCACACGAGCATTTATATTTTTATTCATTTGCACACCTTCACTCTTATCTTATTACTTTTATCATTTTTCTCACTTCACACAAACTCACACTTTCACATGGCATGCATTCCACTCATTTTTCACGTCATTTAGGTTTAGGTGTGACCTCTCCAAAAGGATCATTATTGGGCTTCACAATTAATGTGATTGGCACCACTCAACCTTTGAAGAGAAATTTCCCCCCAATCCCCCTAGGTCTAGGGTTTTGCATTCATATAGACATATCCAATATGCGATACATACCTTGGGTAGAAAAATTAGGAAAATTGGTTTAAGTCACGCAACTAGCCTTGGCTAGGTCGAAGGGGTGCCTTGGATTTTTTATCCTTGCCTTCCCCTTCGTCAAATGTGACCCCCGATCCCTCTTTTGGTTACGCAGACCCAAAAGTTTTCAAAAAGGGTTTATTTACTTTTTTTTATTCAAAAACAAAATCATTTTTGGGTGACTTGGTACACCCTAACTCTATACCAAGTGGCGACTCCATTTTTTGATACAAAAAACCCTTTTGAACTTCACTTGGCCAAATCGTCGCATTCTAAGTCCCATGGCCTTTTACTTTTCACTTTGCACACGTTCACACATTACACACCACACACCATACACATTTTCATTCGAAAAGTGGGGCGCGACAACATATTATCACAAATGGCCACTAACATGCCCAAAACAAGAAAAACGGCAAAATCGGCACATGCAAGTGCGGAAACGGCAAAATGGGCGCACGCGCGCGCGCGTAACGGCAAACGGAAATGGCCAAATCTGCCATCTCAAACCGTTTTGATCAAAAGTTAGGCTAGGAATGTCGAATCAAGGTGAACGAGACACCGTTTCGAAGCTATGAGGAAGGGATACAATTCTCCTGAAGATATCTTAATCTAGATCTGAATGGAAGTAGGTCGAAATTATGGAAAACAGTACCAGAAATTTAAGTCTTCGGGTGACGAACAGGGTTTGTTTGCTGGACCATAACTCACAGCTCACAAATCCAAATCAAGAAATTCCAAAGGTGTTGGAAATCTAGGACATAAGGCTATAACTTTTCATGTTTAGACCAAAAAGCTGAATCAATACATAGCATGGAGGAAATGGTCCAAACATTCCTATCAGAACGTGTCCAATTTCGAAGGGCAATTCTGACAACCGATCTGTTATATAGGCCATAACTGGAGGCACGGAACTCGATTTGGATGAAACTTTATACTTTTTTGTAGCTAACAGGAAGGGCTACAATAGAAGAAGTCACTTCAGTCCCGTTGTAGTTGATAACTAGGTAAAAATGATCAATGTACCAAACCAGAACCGTAAAAAACAGTTTTCCAAACCACATTCTGGTTAACGAACCGTAATTCAGGCTACCTTAAGTCCAAATCAAGTGATTCCAAAGCATACGAAATTAAGACACCAGGATACAGTTTCTTAAGAAGACATCAAAACCAAATGGAGAATTATTCCCAACCAATTAACCAATTACAGAAGCAATTATCAAGTTCGGATAGAAAACAGTGGCAGCAGGGGTATTTCGCGGTCTTTTCCTGCGTTACGTTGCTCCGATTTGAGTATGAAATTTTTGTAGGCATCTCTAAAATATCATTCCCTACAACTTTTATGTTTTAACCCAAGGCTAATTCGTCCTATAACTATGAGGAACAGTACCAGGTAGAAAGGGGGTAATCGAAACCCTAATTCCGAAATTTTCCGTTCAATGCGGAAATTTTCCGCAAATAGCCGCTATCTTAACACTAAGGCTTCATTCTAAACCATTTCCAACCATCATACATGGCCACATAATTGTAATCATATGAAAACAGAAAAATCCCACATAAATAGAAAAATTCACCAATCTTAACTAAAATCAAGAAATAATCCACCAAATCACACTTATAACCATCAAAAGTCCTTAATTAAACATCATTAGATAGAAATGAGGGTTTCCATAGTCACTCACCTTATCAACACAAGAAAAGGAGCAACTTTGCACTTTAATCTCCCAAACCACTTCACTAATCACCTCACAATCACTAAGAGAGAGGTTTTTATGGAGAGTTTTCAAGTTTAATCGGTTAGTTTGTTGAATTGGGCAAGATTGGAGCAAGGAATTTGGAGAGGTTTTTCTTCTTTTGCTTGGAGAAAGAGTCGGCCACAAAGCTTGGGAAATGAAGTGATTTTAATCCATTTTTTTTTTGGTTTATTTAGTCAAATGGTAAAAGGATGAATAGTGGTCAAGAATCAAGACTTAATCTCTAAGTGACACTTGTCACTATAATTAATACATGGTTATCCTTTTGTCTCTCTCCACTCTCATCCATATAACAACCTCTAATTATCTCTTAGCACCTGGTAAAATAAACCCGATATCCAAAACTTAACCTAACTGGCCGAATTTTACCGAACTTTCCGCACTAATGGGTCCCACGTCCGATATATGTTCTTAATTTCTCAAAAGCTAACTGATACTAGAAAAATCATCTAAAAACTATATTTACGCGATAAAATTATCTGGGGAATTTTCTAAGAAAGAAAATGTCGAAAAGGCGGGCGATCAATAAAATAAACCCTAGGAACTTAGAAAATTTGCGGGTTCTCGCACTCATTCTTTCGGGGCGTCACATTTTCCTAAATCTTCAGGTAATCATAAATATAGCTACACGAAGAAGCCCCATCGATTCACGATCACGTGGTCAAGTTTTGAGAAATAATGTAAACATGAGTACACATCTTGAATCATCCGATGGGTCTGCAACGACGTCATCAGCCGATCTTGCAAATTTGGGAGCTCAACTGAGTGAAGCATTAAACAAATTCAATGAATTAAGCATGGAGATGGCCGCACAACGGCGCATAATTGATCAATTGGTTGCTGGTAGCAGCAGAGATGTTTAGTCTAAGCCCTTAGCAGCTAGTCAACCAACCTATTCATACCCTTACCCATATAATCCACGCTCTGTTTACCATACTAATATCAATCACCCTCGACCTCAGCCAAACTATACGAACCCATCTATACTACCTGTCCCAATCTTTAAATCCAATCTTCAAACTCGACTTCGCCCTCCTTATAATCCAAACCCTACTCAACCCAACAACCGAACTTATCCTTTAAACAGAAAAATCAGAAACCCAACCCTATATCGACTCTTCACCAACTTGGGCTGACCCATCGATCAATTGTACGAGCAACTCAAAGCTACAGGAAAAATTGGTGTTATGCCTCCCAAAATCTATCTTAAAGGGTTTTCCCGCAATTATGATCCTCAAGCCGTCTGCGCTTATCAATCTGGAACTATCGGGCATTCTACCAATGATTGTAGGGCATTGAAACATAAAATCCAGGATATGATCGAAGCCGGAGATCTAGTGCTAAGGAAAAATGGTGAACAAGGACCGAGCATAAGCACGAATCCCTTTCCCAAACACAAGGATGCATTTGAGGCATTTACCTCCAATGAGGAAACTTGAAAGTTTCGAACCAGTGAGATCCCTCCCTCTTGAAGGGAATTTCGATAAATATGGGGAGTTGTCTTTGGTTGAAATCCATTCATGCAAGTGTCTTTGGTTTAACTATGTTTTTGTAAATAATTTTCAATCAAATGGCTTTTGAAGACACGTCTTGTTTAAAAAGTAACATGCTATTAAGTTTGGTCTTTATCTTGAAATTCAATAAAATGTACAGTTTTATATATACTGTGTTACTTATGCATTCTTTTCAGATAGCCATGAATAAAATCCTCTAACCCTTTGGATATCACTGTTCTGAAATTTGATGGTAGAAATTTCGATATCTCACGAATGTGAATTTGAATTTCAAAATGAAAGGAGTAATTAGGAGACATTCGAAAATATTTCAAAGAGGCCCGAATGGTATAAAGAGAAACTCAAGCCGAATTGAGGTCAAGATTACTAAAATAGAAATCAATGGTTACTTGATAAAAAGCAGCTAAATGCAGTCTGTCATGGTCAAAAGGATTGGCCGTGTTTACCATAAAAGGGTCAAATCATGACTATTCAGGTAACTTTTGTCGGTGCAAGATGAGGCCAAAAGAGAAAGTTCGCCCCAAATTGGCAAGATTCTTTTATTGTCAAAAGGTATTGCCTGGTGGTGCACTCGTTCTCACAGAAGTGAAATGGACAAATTTTTTCCTCAGCTGGTCAATTCGGATATGCGTAAGAAATTCTCCTTATGATAAATGAAAGTTTTCTTTCAGGGTTAATGTGGAGAATGGAATGAAAGTCAGGCATTTTTCCTTTCCAATTAAACATTCTATCCATAGTTATCCCTTTTGAACCTTCAGAATAAATTATTTCATTTGGCAACCCCTGAGGATCGCAAACCCCACACTGGGGCAAGTTTGAGTTGAAAAGAAAAGTTTCAAGAGATGAAAAATAATAGAAGAACGAAAGGAAATAAACAAAAGAAAATCTCAGTTAAAAATAGACTGGGGTAAATTTTGAAAATTTCAAAAGATGGATGAACAAAAAGGAGAAAAGAGAAAATGAAAAAGAGAGAACCTCAGTTAAAAAATAAGGTGGGGCAAATTGTGAACATTTTAAAAGATGAATGGAATGATGAAAAAAAGGAAAGAAAATAAAAAAGAACCACAGTTGAGAATAAATTGGGGCAATTTTAGTAGGGTTAATATGAAGATGCGACCTCAGATGATCTAACCACTTTTGAAATCCGCCTTCAAGCCTTAACTTTTTCTTGGCACCTCACCTGACCACATTACAAAAAACTGAAAGTCCTGACTTCCGTTCTTTGCATCACCTCTTTTAGGAAATTTTCTAAATCATATGGCAAATGATGTCAATACATTTTCACCAATTTTGCAAGGGAAGGGTTGTTGCACTGATGCCATCATTTCTTAAAACACATTTCTGAGTTGATAAAGGCTATCGGCAGGATTGGTTCATTAGTGAAAATCTGAAAGGGTACCTTTGAAAGGAAAAAGAAAGAAAAAGTGAAAAAAAAAGAAAGAAAAATGAGAAATGAGAAAAAAATAAAATGAAAAAATAAAAAAGGACGGGGGCAACCTTAGTGAAAACCCGAAAAGGCGCTAAGGTAGGGTTTATAAGGAGAAAGTGAGCTTGGAATGGAATGGCTGGAGACTCTGTTCATTAGAATCTCTCTTCACATTGTGGTTTTATTGCCAAGCATTGAAATCTGGAGGAGTGATATCCAAAGGGTCAAATGTGGCATTTTGTTCGAGAATCAAAGTGTTTTGGTTCATCACACGTAAAATTTTAAGTTAACAGGTTCATTTTTCTTAAATTAATTTTCTTTCAAAATGAATGATTATTTTCAAATTACGGAGATTTTCACCATTGTTGTGTAAATAGAATATTCTTTCATTTGTTTCATGGTCTCATTTATCTCTTTGGATTTATCCAATGGCAATCCCTATGATTTATTGGAATTACCTGGATACCAAGTGTCTTATTAGCATTAGAAGTCAAGAAGATGTGATGTAATTCGAGGAGCGAAATTGGGTCAAGAATTTATCAAACGGCAACCCCTATGATTGGCTGGATACCAAGGGTCTTGGTAGTATTGGAAGTTGAGGAAATTTGACACAGTTCACAGAGTAAAGTTAAGTTTTCGCTACATCGAGGAAAAACGCCCAAGTACTTATGTTTACACATTTCTTAAAAGCAAGATTGATCGGATGGTGGTGGCATTATCTATCATTACGATTATTTCTATTTTTTGTAGGTCCAATGGTCCAATAGCAACATACTGGGGCAAATTTTATATGATTGTGGAATGTCACCCAAGAATTGAAGGGTTCCGACCGAGGAAGAGGTGAATCAAATCTTTAAGGAGGAGCAACCATGCCATAATGCAAAATTGAAGGATCGGGGCACAATAATTGGTCAAAATTGGGGCAAATTATTTTTGAAAAGATTCTCCCAAAAAAAAAGGTCAAAAATCAAATCAAAAATCAAATCAAGCTTAATTTATTGTTGGCGAAGTCTCAGCGTCCGCCGCGCACCCTTCTATCTCCCCTTCTTGACAAATTTAAAATCAAATTTAATTTCTTGTTGGTAAAGTCTCAGCGTCTGCCGCGCACCCTTCTATCCCTCCTTCTTGGCAAGATCAAATTTAATGTTTAATTTAATTTCCTGTTGGTGAAGTCTTAGCGTCCGCCGCGCACCCTTCTATCCCCCCTTCTTGGCAAGATCAAATTTAATGTTTAATTTAATTTCCTGTTGGTGAAGTTCAGCGTTCGCCGTGCACCCTTCTATCCCTCTTCTTGAAAATCAAATTTAATTTCGTATTGGTGAAATCTAAGCATCCGCCGCACACCCTTCTACCCCCCTTCTTGACAAAACAAATTTAATTTCTTGTTGAAGAATCTCGACAGGCTTGGGTTGTATCCCACTAACCATTTTATTGAGTTGGAATCTCAGTTGGAGTTGGAATTTCGGTAGGGTTGGGAGTATCCCACTAACCGTTTTATCGAGTTGGATTGGGAAAGATATCGGCAGGTTTGGGAATATCCTACTGACCGTTTTATCGTATTGGATTTGAAAATTTCGGCATTGGATTTGGAAGGACTCGGTAGGCTTGGGAGTATACCACTAACCGTTTTATCGAATTGAAATCTTAGTTGGAGTTGGAATTTCGGTAGGCTTGGGAGTATCCCATTGACTGTTCTATGATGTTGGAATTAAATGGCAGGATTGGGTATTATCCCACTGACCAATGGAATGGCAGGTTCCCCACTGACCAATGGAATGGCATGTTCGGGTACTATTCCACTAACCAATTGAATGGCAGGTTCGTGGATAATGAATGGCAGGTTCGGGTATTATCCCACTGACCAATTGAATGGCGGTTCGGATATTATCCACTGGCCGATGCTATGGCAGGCTCGGGTATTATCCCACTGATCGATGGTACGGTTGGTTCAGGTATTATCCCACTGACCAATGGAATGGCGGTTCGGATATTATCCATTGGCCGATGCTATGGCAGGCTCTGGTATTATCCCACTGATTAATGGTACGGTTGGTTCAGGTATTATCCCACTGACCAATTGAATGGTAGGATCGGGTATTATCCCACTGACTAATGGAATGGCAGGTTCGGATTTTATCCCGCTGACCAATGGAATGTTGGGATCGGGTTATATCCCACCAATCTCGACAAGACCGGGTTTTATCCCACTGACCGTTCATATCATGTTGGTCTTGGGGTTTTATCCCACCAACCTCGACAGGATTGGGTTTTATCCCACTGATCGTTCATATCAATGTTGGGATCGGGTTTTATCCCACCAACTTCGGCAAGACCGGGTGTTATCCCGCTGACCTTTTCATGTTTCAGTTCATGGCAGAATACAAGTAAGTACTTGGTGTCTACGTCTTTGTCTCGAGTCTCTTCGAAACTCAGACAAAGAGGAGCAAGCTGTAGACAGCAAAATTTCATCATTTTATTTTATTCATTTTTATTCATAATTTTTGTTCATTTTATTTTTAATTTATTTTTGTTTTTTCTTGAGAAAAATCATGTTAAAAATTGGAAAAAAAAAGGAAGCAAGGCCACGCGCGCGTGGGGTTCACGAGGGCCAAACATTTCATTGGTTTCGTATCAGAAACATGAAATGTGAAGTACAAAGGCAGCTCAGCTCCAATCCTTTTTCCACCATTTCTTTCCTTCATTTTTCTTCACCATCGGATCATCTTAATCCCTAACCACCTGACTTGCATCTAAGAACTAAGAAGAATCTAGATGGAAAACTAATCCAAGGGTTCGAGAGGTAAGCCACAGCAATGAGATTCTATCGGAGCCCTTGAACTGAGGGTTTTGGGAGTCCTCAATTACTATATAAGGAAGCAAAGGGAACCGAGGGTAGAAGAGAACAGGGGGTGGCGGCTAGAGTGAGAGAAAAGAGTAACAGGAGAGTAAGAGAGGGACGGCTAGAGAAAACCGAGAGAAACAGGAGAGTAAGAGGGATAGACCGAGAGAACCAGAAAATTGAGAGGAAAAAGGCTGTGAGAGGAGATTGAAGGAGGTTACGGGTAGAAAGAAAAGCTGGGAAAGAGAGATTCTGATGAGGGAGAAAGGAAAATAGTGGAAGAAAAGCAAAAAGGGAGAGGCTTCGAGAGGAGTTTTCGGCTGAAGCCAAGAAAAGGAAACAAGGAGAGGCAGCTGCGGGAAAGAACGAGAGTGGCAGAACCAGAAAGATAGGACTTTCAGGCTGAGCAAAGATCTTGTTCTTCGATCATCCTGGACCTTGATTTTGTGACAGCCCCACCTTCCCCTAAGGCGAACCAAAGGGTTAGCGGACTGCCTGCCCAGCTCTCGCCAGGACTAACGGTTCAGTTTAGAGCGATCTAATACGTTCGGAACATACAAACGCGCATAAACAAGTCACAATCACAAAATAAAAAAAAAAACGAAAACGGAGTCGGCCATGAATTGTAACCGACACGTCAAAATCCAACCAAACATAAAAAATTAAGCATATACAATCCAAAGTGGCATACAAAAATATTCAAAAGTTGATACATGTACGGTTTGCCAAATCAAAAGAGAAACGGACCCAAAAATACATTTAGGGTTTCAATCAATGAGCTATACAAAAGATATGTCCATCTAGCTCAATTCGGCAACCAACTATCAAATCCAGTCCAAAAGGATTTATTTTCCTGTAAGGAAAATAAAAGGAACAGAAAGGGGTGAGCTTGCGCTCAATGAGGTACCAGACATATAGCAGTAAAATCATGGCATACAAACATTTAACAAATCAGGTACACATGCCAGATGTAAAGTAAAGAAACCAATTATTCAAATAGGAAGGATACAGGTGGCTCTCAGGAGCCAAATTCCCATTTGCTTCACCGAAACTTGATCGAAATAACAGTTGACACTCCGTCAACGTTACAGAAGTAACCAATACCGTAGACTCCACTTTCTTTGATTCCTTCCACCTCACATACCCCCACCGGGCCCGAAATCCAATCAGATCAGAAATGGTAATACTCGAGTATACCGGAATCAAGGGTCTCAATACCCAAAGATCCCAAAACAGACTACCGTGGTTCGTTATCTAATCGACCAGGCCCTTGCCGGCCCGACTCGAGTAACTAGCCACAGGGGTTGAGCTCAGAGGTCCCAGAAAGGCCGTTGGATACAAGCTTCCAAACGACGTCAGAACAGATACAGATACAGATAGCAGATTCAGATACGCACTCAAAATTGGCATATGAACAGACAAGAGAACGAGTGTGATAAAGCACACCCTCGTCTCAAACAGAATAAACAGATAGTTCAGTCGTTCATATCACAGATTGCATGTACAGAAACCGAGTTAAACAACAACAAGTGAGGGGAGTGGTACACTCACCGGTTCAAGTACAGATACTTCAAAAGTTTTCACTTCAGATTGGCTTTAATCGCCAAGAAACCCTAAAATAATCAATTGAAGGTTCCACTGTCAAAAATCGAGTATACAGAATGCACATGTGAGGCTCGACTACCAGTCGTATGCCTCGCCAAATAATTACTAATGCAAGGGTGCAAAACATGATTTTTTGGAAACGAAAAGGTAACATGAAGACCTAGGCTCAAACAACCCAAAAGTCCTTCATTTCTACCAAAAGGCAATTCAAACTTAAAGGAACCAAACGGCCTAGAAAATTGGACAGCATTTCCCCTAAATTTGCTTACTTTCCAGCCGTCATGGCTTCATTATTTCCTCAAATCAGTCTCAACATCTCGTACAAAAATAATCTCATTTCCAAAAGCCGTTCACTAGGCTTAAAGTCATTCCCGTACAAAATTTAGCGAGGAAAATGACCGGAAAGGAAAGTCAAGCCCTAAAATATTCTAATAAGCACAATAAGCCTCGATTTCAAGTCATAAACCAATGCCAAATACTACCGAAATAGGGTTCCATAAGCATACATAAGCATTAGAGGAAACCAGAAAAATCCGGAAATGGAGTTAAGTGTTAACCCAAAAAAAAATAGTTTTTGACATCATTTTGCGGTTTTGGTACCAATGGCACTAAGATTATCGGATGGAGGTGAAAGAGGCACCGTTTTGAAGCTAAGAGATAGGGCTACAATGTTGCAGAAGGTCACTCAGCCCAGTTTCGAGTGTAACTAGGTCAAAAATGCAATATACTACACCAGAACCGCAAAAACAGATTCACAAATCGCATTATGGTGCAAACATCATAAATCAGGCTACCTAAGTCCAAATCCAGTAATTCTAAAGCCATCCAAAGCTAAGAAACAGGGCTACAATTCATTAGAAGGCCTCAACAACTAATTCCGAAGCATTCCCAACCAAAATAACCCAGTACAGAAGCAATTCTCAAATTCGGGTAGAAACAAGGTAGCAAGGGTAATTCCGTCTTTTCACAAGCTACGTTGCTCCGATTGACCTGAAATTTTGTAGCCATATCTAAAATATCATTCCCTACAACTTTCATGTTTTAATCCAAGGCCAATTTAGCCTCTAACTATGAGCTACAGTGCCAGGCAGAATGTACATCAAAGAAACCCTAACTTTCCAATTTTCTTTCCAAAACAAAAATTGCTTGCAATTGACCACTTTTCCACCTTCTAGCTTTCTTAACTATCATTTCCAATCATCATACATGATCACATAATCATATTCATATGAAAACAGAAATATCACCAATAATTATAAAACTTCACCAATTCAACCAAAAATCAAGATATAATCCATAAAATTGCATCTTATACCACCACCAATCATGAATTAAACATCATTAGATGGAGGAGAGGGGTTCCTTCACTACTCACCTTAGCAACACAAGAGAGGGAGCAACTAATCACCTTAGCCTTCCAAACAACTCCACTAAACACCTCACAACCACTCACTTAAGGGTTTTTATGGAGTAATCTCAAGATTAATCGGTTGGATTGCAAGATTTGTGCAAGAAATGGAAGTTGAAGGTTGAAGCTTTTCTTTCTTTTCTCCCTTGAAGAGCTCGGCCACAAGAGTGAAGAAAATGAGGATTTTTTATCAATTTTTGGGATATTAGTAAAGTACATGAATAGTGGTCAAAGTCCAAGATTAAATCACAATGTGACACTTGTCACCCTTTTGGTTGATAATTATCCTTTTGTCTCTCCTATACTAATCCATCTAGGTAACTTCTAATTATCTCTTAACACCTGATAAATTAAACCCGGTATACACAACTTAACCTAATTGGCCGAATTTTACCGAAATTTCCGCACTAACGGGTCGCACGTCCGGTATACGCTCTTAATTACTCAAAAACTAACCGATACTTGAAAAATCATTTAAAAACTATATTTACTCATAAAATTTATTTTCACAATTTTTTCGAATAAATAAAAGGTGGAAAAGCATGCAATTAAAAGAAAATAAAACCTAGAAATTAAAAAAATTACGGGTCCTCACAGATTTGCCTTTCAAAAGGATAAAGGTAATATCTTTTACTTGGTCTGTTCATAGTTTGCTTGATTTGTGTCGTACTGAAGCTTCTTCCTTTACACCTATTTCTGTTTTCCTCCACATACGTCATCTATGTGAATCTGGTAGAAGATTTGGTGAGTTTAGACTGGGGTTTTGGGGCAGAAATCTAGATATTCTGTAAGGTTGTGTCATGGTTTCTTGTTTGAGTTCATGACCGTAGGCATGATGAACGAAAAATCAGAAACAAATGGCATGCAATTTCAGCAAGTTGGTTTTCTGGTGCTGTCTTCGTGGATATCTCTGCCCTTTTGTTTGGTTCGGGTAAATTTTTTATGTTGGTTTCTTAGCAGTAACAGGTATAAGATGCATTTCCTTTTAGTTTGGGACTGATTCGAACTATCTATATGTTGATGATGAATTCAGAAATGCATAGAAAGTTTTGAATGAATCTGGATTTGCAAGTTTTGTTTTACTCAGACATTACTTTCTTTCGTGGGTGCTCACTATGGTCTTTCGTGGGTTTCATAGTAAGATTAACAAAGATTTGAGTTTGTTTTCTGGTGTTATCAATAACTGGTGCATGAACTTAAAAGCATCAAGGGAAGTTGCAGCAAAAGCTGCGGCTGGAAATGCAGAAAAGGTTTTCGATGTTTGCTGTATCCATGTTTCTTTCTCTTGTTTGTTCATTGGCTCCAGTAGTTGTTTTGCTGATTGCTCAAAGAGCTTGATTGAGAGATTTTGGTTTGGTTTATCGAGAAGTGGGACTTTAATTGCTGTTTTTCTTTGCATGATACAAAGCATGTGCGAGTGTTAGTCAAATAAGTAAGCTTCTATAGAATAATCCAGAATTGGTGTAAACCTTTTGGAATGAGCTAGGAACTTGCAAAAATTTTCCACATGCTAATGTTTGTGCTCTTGTATGAACAATACGGTATTATCTGAGGTTGTTTTCCTACTTGAAATTGTTGATAACGTCTGAGGTTTGGTAGAGTTTCAAAGCATCAGGGAGGTTGCAGAAACCTTCTCGACATTTGCATGTTTTTGGCCTTTGAATTTTTGCGTGCAAAAGGAAGAAAGAATGTTTGGTCATTTCATCACTTCAATCCAAGTTGTTGTTGGTTGAGTTGTTAGCAATGTTTAGACGAAAAAGATTGCACTCAAAACCCAGAAATCGCAGCTCAAGAAACCAGCGTACGAAAAGAGGTTTTTGATAAGAAAATGCACGAACAGCCAAATTTTTTTGTCGCTATTCTGATGAGCTCATCCCGCTGCCTTTTCATTCTTGTTCTTGGATGATTTCGTTTGCCATTGTTTCTTTTATTTGTCTTGTGTATCTTGGGAGGTGGTTTTGAAATAAAAAGCGTTAGCTGCATAATTTGACTTGGATTTCATGTCCTTTCGGTTTGTACTTGGATTATTGTCTCGAGACTCTTGGTACGAAAAGCTGTTAAGGTTTTCTTTGTTGCATTTCCTGTGTATTCTCGCTTTCCTGGCCTGGATCCTCTCAGTTGATTGATGAGTGGATATGTGTGTGAGTTAGGTTGATAAACAATGAGCTTTTGTGCAATTTTTTGGCATGTCATTTGCGAGAGTTGGAGCTGTGAACTTGCAGTAGAAAATAGCAGAAGAAAAGAAAGCATGGCATTCGTTTGCATGCATGGAAATTTCAGAAAAGTTACATTCTAACCATTCAAGTTCCCTTTTGTTCTACTATGGCCCAACTAATCGCATAAATTCATCAATCTCGTCCTTTTCAAGTTTTAACTTTCAGAGTATGTTTTAATATGATGGTTGGGATAGATTATTCATAACTTTAGAATGAATTTGTAGGTGTAATAACTTTTTCTAGACTTATAGTTTTGATTTGAATTTTTAGTGGAATGTTTGAATTTTTGTCATTTAATTGTAAAAAATGGGGTTTTTATTCATTTCTTATGAATTTTATCATTTGATTGGCAGGTTTCACCTTAAGTCCCTAATTTTAATTTATTTCCTTTTAGACCCTTAATTCTTGTAATGATAATAAATAGACCCCTCAAAATTCTTTAATTTTTGCAATCAAATCACTATTTGTTTTAATTTCCTGAACATTATACTTTGAGTGATTCAATTTCCTGTTTATTTTCATTTTATGTGATTATTTGTTAATTAAAGTGATGCCTTGATCTTTTCTTTGTTTTTGGAGGGTAAATAAGTAATTTCATTTCATTAAGGCACCAATCCAAGGGAGGTACACTTTACCCCCTATTTTGATTTTTACTTGACCCTATGTGCCCCTATGTGACTTTATGTGCTTAATTACATGCCTTTTGAATGTTTTCATTTCAGTTATTTATTTATTCGCTTTCTTTGTTTTAATTTTGTATATTTATTTTAGTTCAATTTTGATCATTTGAAAGGCATTTAAATGCCAAGTTGTAATAGTTAGGAGGTTCAAGACCTGTATTTAGATAGAATATGTAATAGTTAGGTTTATTTCATTTCATTTCCCCCCTTAGATTGTAGTTAGGGCCCCAAGTGTAATAGTTAGGATTTTATTTGCTTTAATTGCTTGTGTGTTGTCCATGCTTATGTGTTACGTGTTATCTGCTTTTTCAGGACCTTGCATCTAAATATCATGATTATGTGTTATGTGTTTATGTGATATTATGTGTTTACATGCTTTTATTATGTTTTACATGATTAGTTAGTTATAATTAATGTATGCTGTCATCACACTAGTTCAACGCTAGTCGTGGTTTCCTTTTCCGATTTTCCACTAGTCTAATGCTAGTGAGGACTCATAGACATGGACTAGTCCAACGCTAGACCCTTATGAGCCCTTCACCCGTTAGATCATAATTGTGTGATAAGGTTACTTCATCTCATGCATGTTTTTCACTTTTTAGGGTTTTTACCATGTTGCATGACACTTTTCTTATATATATGTACATCCTTTATCCCGTATTCCCTTTTATTTATATCCCCTATTCCATATTTCCCCTTATATGTATGTTCCTTACCCCTTTGTATGAAAATATGACATTAGACTTGCATTCCCATTTAAGAATTAGAACTAGGCTAGTACATTTGCATGATTAGATAGGAAAAAACCCTCAAATATGGGATATGGAAGGGTAGATCCCACACTGATCTAGTCTCACGAGTAAATTCTGTTGATATAGAATTAAATTCTGACATTGTCAACACTGTTCTGAAAACCAAAATTGAAATGATTTTAAAGGAAAAATTGTAAACTTTTTCTCGTATGAGGAATTTCCTTCTGCCTACTATCATTTCATGTTGCAAAACTGATGACTTATTTTCAAACACATTTTAACACTCCTGTTGAGGCAAGATTGGAGGATTTCAGTCCCCAAAATTTGATCATCTTTTCTATAATATTAAATCTATTGGTTCCTACTGATGGTCATAGGACTGATGCCAATAAAATGGAGCTTTACCTGTTTTATTACTTTCTTGAAAAAATTTGAATTGATTTCGGCATTGTTATGTGCAAATTCTTACTCAAAATCAGCACTGATAGCCATAGCAAACTTTCCTATGAAAGATTTTTTACCCCAATCTTTGTTCATTTTAAAATTCCCTTCATTGGCAAATTGCCAAATGAAAGTGCCTCAACTGTTTTCTCCAAGACTTATTTTGAAAGGAAAAATATGAGATTTTTTTAGGGTCATTGGTGCTACAAGAAAACTGTTTCGAAAAATAGGACTAAGAGTCGTCATGAAACTCCTGTCATCCCTAGAACTCCTCGAGATTAGTCCATGTTTGTCTCATCCTTTACTATTCATCCTAGAAGGTCATCCACTAGGCCCTCTTCATCTAACTCTGAGGTCATCTCCCTACTTAAGGATCTCTGACAGCATATTTTTCTTCTTGAGGATGGTCTGATGATGACCATATCACCTGCGCAACAAGCCTCCTTCACTACCAAAAGGAACTTGCTTGTGCCCCCTATCCCTCAAGAAAATGAGCCAACTGAACACACTTCACATACTGAATCCATCCAGAAGTTCATGCTTCCAGTTCTCAGCCAAAGGATAAGGGAAATGCTCCAGCAACTGAAGACAGTAATGATGATGAGGAGATTGAAGAAGAAGAAGTGGATCTTGCTCAATTTCGCCTAACTAGGAGACGACATGGATCGTCCAAGATCACCATCTAGCCACCCTTAGGAATTTGCACTTCATTTTTAAGATAGCACTTCATAGTGGACATTAGCATCTTTTGCATTTAAACATTTCAAGTACTCTGTACTCAGAATTCTGCTATTTGGTTATCTTTGTTGGTTTGTTATTTGGTTAACCTTTCCTATTTTGATCATTTCTAGTTACTTTTGTGGATAATCTGTATTTGGTAAACTCTGTTTGCTTCTGGATCTATAAGTGCTGAATGGTTGGTATATCTATGCTTGCTGCATTGTTGTGCCTGTCAACTGTATTTCTACTGTTCTGTTTGCAATGATGCTGGGTATTATTGGTAAATCCTCAATATATGATTTCTGGATTAACTGGCTTACATTAACTGAACTGATGCTATTGGTTGCTATATCAATTAATGATGACAAAAAGGGGGAGAGAATGGATTTAAGAGGTCAGGGAGTGTAATCTGGTAAATGCGTGAGGGGGAGTTATTCTGAGGGGGAGTAAACTACTTACAAATCGTTTGGATGCATCAAGTGAGGGGGAGTTTCTTTTTAATTCAATTTTTTCTCTCTCTTCCATCCATTGTTTTTCATCATAAAAAAAGGGGAGATTGTTAATCATTGTCCATTACTTTTGATATTTACAAAACAAATGGATGTTACTAATATCTCATCAAAGATCTTTTCAACAATATTGCAAATCAGGCTCAAACATTAAGTTCATGTTGATAGAGACAAATGAGCACTGAAAGCTGTCGGACGCTCATAAAGCTTGGATTGGACGTCCGATAATCATTGCTCAACTTCGGACGCATGAAGAACTTCACTATCGGACGTCCGAAAGGATATGAGCATTCCCTCTAGCTCACCCACCTCGATCGGACGCAAAACATTAAAGCACCGGACGTCGATAAACAATGAATCACTTCGGACGCAAAAGAATTGTTGGTACTGGACGTCCGAAAGAATTGAAGAAAAACTCTTTTGCTCACTGCCTGTTGTGGGACGCAAAAAACAGAACTACCGGACGTCCGACACTACCAACGGATAGTTGACTTTTCAGCTGCTTTCTATCCGTTGGACTCATTAATGAATGAACTTTTCAACCTCATATAAATTGAGCAAAGTCAACTACTTCAGTACAACTTTGCACATTGAGATTACATCATATCAAGAGTGATTGTAGCAAGAAAATACTCTTCAAGGAAGATTTGTACTTTTAGTTGCATAAGTTTCATAGAAGCTTTTCTTGTGTGAGAAAATTATTTCAATAGTGTAGCTCTGTGAGGGTATCCGAGTGATTGTAAAACTTCCTAACTTGACTAATTGTGGCTTGGGCAAGGAGGAAGTGATTCTTCCGTTGTACACAATGATTGGTTGTAATTGATCAACTTGAAGAAGTTTGCTTTATAAAGTGATATTGAAATTCAAGAGGAGTTTGAAATCTGGTTTGCTATTCTATCTCTTTCATTTACTATCTTGCAATTTAAAGTGCTCATCTCTTCTACTCACGAGCATTCGTGTTTTCTCATTATTTGTTCCTTTGTGTGGTCATCTACAAAAGAGGGTAAATTTCATATTTAACCAAAAAGGGTCTCATAATTTTGTTAGTTTTTAATTAAGCTAATTCACCCCCCTCTTAGGTTGTCTTCGATTCTTACAGTGGTATTTTTAGGTCGGATATAAGATTATTTTTTTGGTAAATTCAATTAAAATTGAGATGAAATTTATTTGTTTCAACTTATAATTTTAAAAATTTTTATTTTTAAAAATCCAAGTTCTTTAAAAATATTAAACTTTTCATCATATAGAATCTTAAATTAGTTCAATGTACGTCTTATTTTGTACACATATATATATATTTATATAAATTTTTTTATAAAAAATTTATTGAACCATAATTGAACCGATTCAATCGGTTGAATTTCGATCCGAACATTTTACTGGTTCAATCAACGATCCGAGTTTCAAAACATTTGTAGTATATCCTTTATTCCCCTTCTTTTTTTTTTTTGTGGTCGAAGTGCTAGGGTTAAATATTTTTGCCTTCGTCCAACCTTTGAAAAACATTAGCAAGGTGAATGCCAACTGCAAACATGAAGAACGCTTGAACAAACTGTATGATGAAACCCATTCATAATGCTTTTTTAGCTACTATGGGATTTAATCGATGGGAATGAAAGTAATTAAAAAACGCCTTTGTGATTCCCCACCCATCGCTCCACTATCAAATATCGTTAACCCTCTCATTAACACCACTCTTAGGGATTTAAAAATAAAAATAAAAAAAAAGATCCCTAAACCGAACCCTTCAGACTCAATGCTCTCATTTCCTCTCAAAGGAGCTCTTACCGTCGCTCTTTCCCCGTCAACAACTACCTACCTATCCAATCTCCGGTGGTAGGTTGTCTACTAGTAACCTTATTTTCCCTATATTTTGTTCCTCATAAGAGTTTTTCCCCTATTTTTTCCAAATTAATTATCAGATCTATTCGGCAGCAACATCCTTTGGATTTTCAACTCTGCCATCAGTGGTGCGTTTATCTTGAACGGTAATTGATTTTACCTGGATTGGGAACTTTTCTTTGTTTATTTTTTTAATTTCAAAATTTTTCATATTTTTTCTTCTAAAAATTTTGTGAGGATTCACTATACTTATGGTTGAAGGACATCATAAGAACTCCAATCATTATCGGTAACTTCTTCATTTTTTTTTTCAAGAATCAAGGACATCATCTTTCTGGTGGTGTTTTATCAATTGTGCAAAGTAAATGAAACAAAGAATTTTTCCCCAAACTTGAAGGTGTATTCCTACTCTTTTCTAACTTGTTTCGTTGAATTGAAGTTGTCAAATAGGGTTGTGTTTCTATTAGCAGTACCACTTGTTTTTTTTTTAACTACTTTTGTGATTTTTTTGTCAAATTTTTTCTGTTCAAGTTGGGTTTTAGAGTACCATTTCAATTATAGGTTTCGTTTTTTCTTTTATTTGAAGGTTTTTGAATTATATAGTTTAAATTTGATTATGGTTGCTGAAATTTGAATTTTGGACTGTAGTTGATAGCTAATTGCATAATTAGTTTCATTTTCTGTTGTTTTGTTGAAGTCCATTTGTGCATTGTATCCTTCCATGGTAATATTTTCCATAAAATTGGTCTTTGTGGCTCATTGGATTTACTAGACTTTGTCAGGTTTTACATGAACATAATACTGTAACAGCCTTACCGAATTTCTATCTGGCTTGAACCAAAGCCTGCTCTGGGTTATCAAGAAGATAAGGCACTGTTCTCCAAAGCCAGCTTTGGATTACCAAAGCCAGTTGTTGTGTTTTTATGGTGCTAATTCATGATTCTTTTTGAATTATGTTCATGGAGGCTGCCTTGTAATCTGGAAAACATAGAAAATGCATAGTTGTACTTTACATTGTATGTTTCTTGAAGCTCTTATAATTGTATGTTTTTGTTGGCAGTCTTTTGGCTTATTCTGTGGCCACTGAACAAACTTGTGGAATATTCTGATATAGTATGCGTGCTGGAAATAGCTTGATTAGTTCTTCAAATTTAGGTTTCCTTTGGCATTTAGAATCCCTGGATTTAATGCTAAAGGCACATGCTGAAAACACATGGATCCTATTAAAGGCCACAAACATAATGGTCCTAGTGGGAGATCTTTTTTCTTTTTTCCCCCCTCTTATGGCAGAGAAATTTTTTCATCTTCTACCAAACTCTTTCTCGGTCATATTGCTGCTTTGATGATTTCTCAGCTGTCCATTGAACTTTGATCCATTTGCAGATAAATCTTTTAGTATTAATTGCAGTTATCATGGGATTAAAATATTAATGTGGAATGGTTTTTACAGTGCATCACAAATACAATGTTTATTCCATCCTTTCTAATTTCGTTGATCAGGTCTTTTCAGTGAGAGAGCTATTTATATAAGATATCACCTAGTTGCAATTTTTCAACTCCTTTATGTAGATTGGCACATTACAATTAATAGGATCACAAGCTATAAACAAAAAATAATAATGATAATAATAAGTAGATCTTTTTCCTGATGTGATCAAATTCAATATCAAAGTTGCAGCATCATTTAGTTTTTTTAAACCTTACTAGAAGGTAGAAAACAGTTCTTGATTGAACTAGTGCTTTCTTTCTGCTGCTAGGCAGATTTGTATTTTGTGCGCTCAATAAGTATTAATTTTAGCACGTGGATATGTCTACCATATGTATCTAACCTGATAGGAGAGTTTCAATTGGTCATCTTCTGCAACAGCAACATCTGTTAATATTTAGGTTAATTTGATGGTTGATCTTGATAGCTAAAGAGAGAATATCTTAAAGCTATATACTATTATTGAATAGATTGTGATTATTTGTTATGTATATTTACAGTTTTTAATATAGCATTAACTAAAGCCTTTTTATATAATTTCTGTCGCTCTTGTTCTTGGGTCATATCGTTATCCCTATCCTTGAACTCTATCATTCAACTGATGCAATGAAATAACTAAACTTGTTTAATAAATGAATTCATTTAGGAGACAAGGATTGAGATAATTAACTGCTTGAAAAGCTTGTCAAGCATTCTACTGAAGTAGCATTTATATCTAGACTTGTTCTCTTGTCAACTAAAGAGGAAAGGAAATGTAAAGTGTAAAAAAACAAAAGCTTATGTGGATTGGATTAATATGTAGACCAGGAAGGGTAGCTTTTGTTTGACTTTGGTTTCTTGAAGGGCACATTTTAAATTTATTCCTATATCAAGTTTTAAGGATTCTGAAAAACCGGGAAGAAACCATTAATGAAGTAAAGGAAATGGAATTTTTTTGCACTTTGTGACAACTAGAAGTGATAATATATTGATATTTACTATCCATGAATACCACAAAATATGATTAATGTGTTCTTGGCAAGAACTTCTTTTGAATGCTATGTTGATCTTGACACACTATTAAAGTTCAATTCGTACAAGATGACATTTGTTAATCCATGTGTCTTTGGCTAATGTACCTGTCATTCCCAATGATCCTCTGTCTTCTATGTAAGGGTGATTCTATGAGCTTTTCTCAAGCTTGATTTCTATGTATTTCAATAGATATGTTTGTGCCCACCCCAGTCAAGATAGAAATCTACTTGAATTGTTTGAGTCTGATTTTCAGCGTGCTTTTGGTTACAAAAGGTAATGCCATACTTAAAAATCCAGTTTTTTGAGCTTTTTCCTTAGACAGACACATTTTTTTTTTGCTGTGTTCTTTCAGCAATTGTAGTTGCTACGATAAACCTTCTAAAGTTGGTTCAAAGTAGATTTTAAATCTGACATGATCAATATTCTTGGGTCATTTTGGTCTCTATTAAACTTTTTTGCTCTCTAAATTACTGAAATCTTGTTATTTTCTTTGTACATTGCTAAGTTTGCTAAATTATGTGGAGTGCTCTGAGGTTGTTTTACGAACTTGCGCGTTGTTTTAAGGAAAATCCAAACTGATCACTCCTCTTGTCTGGTTTGAAATCCTTTGAGTTGCTTATTTGGTACCATCAGATGATGTTTACTTGAATCATTGAGTAAAACTGACAATACTCCTTTGCAAAGGAAATATTACTTCTGCATCTATAACTCTTTTGTCTTCATTTTTTTTCCTGCCTTTTAAGCTCAAGATCACTTTATTTGCTTTTTGTAACTTTTCTTTAGCAAAATTTATAACATTCAGAAACTCATCTTATAGTGAATTTGCTGAAACTCAGTTCAGTTTCCGAATGGTGTTTTTGTTATTTTATCCATGTTATTATGGCTTTTTAGTCCGGTTCTGATCTGGCTATGTTTTTTATGAATCTAATCTTGTTCATGTCAGAAGGTACCACCAATTGAAGTGAGGAAAATAATTGACTTTTGTCAAACTCCAAACTAGTCTTATAGACTTATACAATGAATTCTGAATGGTCAAAGATAGGCGTACCAGCCACTGGATAAGACATATTTGATTTAAGCCATTTTCTGAATTCTGAATTTTTATTCTTTCTTGTCAATAAGTTTTGTCGTTTTTGGCATCATTGTCTAAGTTTCATCTTAGAGGCTTGTTTCTTGTATTTTCCTCTGATTAGGTTCTGAATGGTTCAATTGGTACTGCTAAAACAGTGTCTGATTTCCGTTTCCTTTTACTATGTGCACAGAAATGGCACTGTCTTCTCATTTCAAATTTCACATCAGTCCAAAGCACAAGGAGTTTATTTGGGTGTTGTTGAACGATATGGGAGTTCATGACCTTTGACCAATTCACACGGGGATTTTCTGTATTTTACCCTTTTAGTAGCCATTCCCCGAAATAGAATCCTTTGATCATCAAGACCTGAAGCAGCCGCTAATCAACCATGGCTGCTACCATCCTAGCCGATGATGATGATGATGACATAAACCCCTTCACATCCATAATGCTGCTCGCCCCTACATGCCAACCACCAAAACCAGAATCAGAAGAAGACCACCAGAATCAGAGCCCATTATCATCATCCAAAGCTGGAATAACTAGTCAACAACTTCTTGACCAAAATAACTACTACCTCCACTCTGTCAACTCCCACCTACTCATCAGACAACTCCCTTCTCAAGGCCTCTCTTTTCAGCTCTGGCCTGCTGCAACCACTCTCGTCACCCTCCTTGATACCCACTCCTCTCAATCCACCATCCCCAACCCACTTTCCACCTTATTTAAAGCCCAAGAAGACCGTCCCCTCAACATCCTGGAGCTGGGCTCTGGCACCGGTCTTGTTGGGATTGCAGCTGCTGCTCTTCTCTCTGCTAATGTCACTGTCACAGACCTCCCTCATGTGCTATGCAATCTGCATTTCAATGTGGAGGCTAACTCCAAACTTCTTCAAGTCAACCAAGGTGCAAAAGTTAACATAGCGGGGCTTTCCTGGGGAGTGGATGAAGACATGAAAGCTGTTGGGAAGGAGTATGATTTGATACTGGGGTCTGATGTAGTGTATCATGATCACCTCTACAAGCCCTTGATTAAGACCCTGAGGTTCTTCTTGTTGGGGAATGATGACGGCAGCAAGAAGAAAAGGGTTGCCTTTGTGATGGCTCATTTAAAGAGGTGGAAGAAGGAGTCTGCATTTTTCAAGATGGCTAGGAAGCTTTTCGATGTTGACATTATACATTCTGATCCTCCTTCCCATGGCGCTAGAGTTGGAGTAGTAGTGTACCGAATGGTGGGGAAATGTTTTCTCAGCGTCAATTCTGTCCCTAGCTAAATATTTGAGCGAGGAATTGAAGAGAACATTCTTGAAATTTTGAGAAAATCTAGAAGTTTGTCATGCATCAAAAACTTTCCAGGGAAGATTTTAATATCTTTGTTAATGTATTTTACTAAATTGCAATCACCAGGGTTTGAGTTCACTAACTTGTCCTTGATCAATTAGCGTCTCAGCATAAACTTGAGCAGAAATAAAACTTGCTGAACTAGAATGTTGAATGTTATTATTGTAAAACAAATAGTTAGCACTTCTACCCGACCTCGTGACCAGATCGTATCATGCCCTTAGCAAAACAATGCACTCAAGATTCAAATACTGCAGTATAACGCCAGAGAATATCGTTTTCCCAGGTACAAATTTCTATGAACATTTGTCTGGCTAAAGCTTTCCATGTTCTCTGAATCCCAAGACGGATGAAAGCGCACAATTAAGACACCTAGAGGTTTGGAAGAGGAGCAGGAACAATCAATCGTTCTTGACAGTTCACGGTCATGATTTGGTCAAAAAAATTTGTACGGTCCAGATTTTATCTTGTATCTCATTTTTAACAATATCTGTGGGACCTACAAAATTTTATTTTAGAATTACACGTTGTTAAAAATAAGTTACACGATGTGCAAACAGAATTACGCCGTGTACAAAATGCACATAACCTTCAGGAACGGTTGCTGTGAGGACTCGCAAATTTCTTATATTTTTCTCAAAAATGCCTTTTTATTTAGAAATTATTCATTTATTATAGCCCTACTACCTAATCATTCCCCAATAAGTGCAAATGAATCTAGAAAGTAGGGTTTCACTTTTCGTTTTCAGTTGGAGCAAGTTAGGGTTTTCGCGATTTTCCGAAGGATGATTTTTCGGTACGGAGCAAGGATTCAAATTTGGTGATTAAGAGTGACTTTTAGGTGAGAAATAATATGTGATTAGGAACCATGATAAAAAGTTAGTGATTGGGAAGAAAAAAACCCTAGTACATGTGATTTAAGGAAAAACGGTGCGAACCGACGTGTACCGCGCACTACCGATTGAATGCACCACTGGACCGCCACTTTCTTACCACATGAGCTCATTGATATTTGAGCAAAATATCCCCTCATTTCCACCTGTCTTTGACCGAAATTGTGGTCAAAAATGCAAGGGAGAGAGAGAAAAATTTGCATGGCTTTGGTGGTGCCAAGTGTCACCACCTCATGGCTCCTTGATTAATTTTTTTTCTTGCCTTTTTATCCTTCATTTCAGCCATCTTTCTTCTTCATTTTTTTCTGGTCTTGGCCGAGAGAGAGAGAGAGAGAAAAAACCCAAGAGAGAGTTCACCATTTTTTCTTGAAATCTAGTCACCAAGTGAGGAAACAAAGAAAGTAAACCGATTAAAGTTATCTTTGAGTGTTGGTTTAGTGAGGTGTTGGTGAATTTTTGAAGGGGAAAGCTAGGGTTGCTCTTGGTAGACACTAAGCAAGGTAAGGATGATGATTTTCCCAATTCTTACTCTTAATCTTGTTTAAATTAGCTTAGCATCTCAAATTTGTGGTGAATAATGGTTGTTATCATGTCTTGGGTGTTATTTTTTCTTGTGGATACATGAATTAGGGTTTGATGAATTGCTGCCAAACTTGATGTATGGTTAATATATGTTGTATCCAAGATTGTATAGGGGGGCTTTGGTAGCAAGTGAAGCAAGAAATGAAGAAAATTATCATTGAAACCAAAAATTCCAGATTTCTGGAAAAAATTTCACCCTGTTCTGTCCGGTTCCAGTTCGTGCGGTTAAAGGCTGAATTAGGCTTGGCATAAAACATAAAAGTTGTAGAGAATGGTATTTTATAGTTTCCTACAAAATTTCATCCCAATCGAAGGAACGTAGCCTATGAAAAGACAAAATACCCTCGCTGCCCTAGATTACATTTCAGTGTTCCGCGTAGACAGTTCAGTCTTTTGGCTGTGTTTATTTGCCATAATACGTACGAATTTAGCCATTTTCCAAAACATGAAAGTTTTAGTACTATGTTTTATCTTTTCAACGCCACCAAGAACACCTTAAACGGACCTTGGTAGACTGAGATATGGCCATTTGAATGCAGTACGGTTAAATAGCCGATTAGTTGGAATTAGGTTATGTGAATTGGGAATTTGATTAGGTTACACTGGAAATTGGACTAAGTGATCTTCATGAACATTGGAGCCCTGTGTCTTAGCTTCGAAAGGGTGTAAGTTGCACCTCAATCCGATAAGTGTAGCCTCGGATGTGCCCATTCCGCAAGAGCCCGTCAAAACTGTCTTTTGTAAACTTCATTTCCGCACTCGATATTAGCTTAATTTTTGTTCTTGTCTTGTTTTGAGCCTACGGAATGGCTATTGAAATAAAATTGTGTTATGGATAACCTTGGGTTTGATTGAGTAAGGATGAAGCCATAAATGGCTGGAAAATAGGAAAATACAAAGGGCATGCTGCCCAAATTTTCGCTCGAGTACTAAGTTTCTATTTGAACTGGTATACTTACGTTTGGTCTATGAAACCCTAGTTATTTTTGTACACCGGTCCAAATGTCCTCGTTTCACTTTAAAGTCTTTTTGTACGTTCTACTCAATAATTGTCGAGTTTCTTTGATTGCACCTAATTGTTGTGCTAGATGATCTGTAATATTCTTTCTCGTTTAATTTAGGTTTTCTCGGTGACTGAGGATAATATCCGGAAGGATATTTTACCCGTTGTTTTGCTTACATAGGTGAGTGTTCCTTGTTTGCTATATTTTTCTTGACTTCATGACTTGTGTTCTTGTTTGATAATGTGTTAAGTGCTTTCAAGGATTTCCAAAACGAGTTTTCTAGGCGAACGTGTACTTTACCGCGCTCGAGCTAAATGAAACATGAAATTTTCAATGATTAAATGTTGAAATACTAGTTGCGCATGAATGTAAGCCTTTTTAGCTGAACTGGGCCCTTGCCCTTGTTGCCGATCGACTCGAGCCAGAAGCGGACTCGGTCGGGCGATTTGGTGACCTGGGTGAACGTTTGGTATACTCGAGTATTACCTTGTAGTCCGGCCACGTCCGGATGGGTGGAGTCCGGTCAACGTCCGGAAGGGGATGAATGAACGAACGAAAGCACGAGGGTTTTACTTCCCAAAAAGGAAATTTTCAAATAATTGGAGGAATAAGGGAAAATGTCAGGGGAACGAACGAACGAACGAATAGTTCCATGTGAGCTCGTATCCTTTTAATGAATGTGTTACTATCGCTTTCCATTGTAAAAATTTCTTGAATTATTGATACTCCATGTTTAACGTATTGAATTGACTATCTGACTATGTGTTCGGAACCTCACTGAGCTTTTAGCTCACCCCTTTAGTTTTGTTTTCCTTAACAGGGGACGGCGAGCAGGATGAGAGCATAGACTAGCCTAGTCTAGTTCTTTTGTTATTCTTTGTAATGGTTCTCGCCCTAGTGTTTGGCACGGGCTGGACGTATGAAGGATTGAGAACCTTTGTATATTCGATCTTTATACTCTCTTTTGGGATGGCAATATATATAAGTTCCGCTTTAAGTTTGGATCGCTGCCCTATTTATTCTTGTGATTTATTCCGATTTTAATTGAGGACTGTAGTGAACGACTGAGTCCCGGCGAGAGCTGGGCAGGCGACCCGCCGAACCCTGGGGTACGCCCTAAGGGGAGGTGGGGCCGTCACAGTTGGTATCAGAGCTTTGGTTTCAGATCTCTGTAGTGTATCCTAGGCTTGAAGTTTAGGATGCCGGACTGTGGGATTCGATTTGACCTGAAAGTTAAGCGATTGAGGGAGAAAACCTATAGTTGCTTCGCGTGGTCTCTGCGCGGAGTGACCCTGGACTAAGTGGTGAATAAGTATGAGGGACTAAGTGAAGCTATGAATTGCGAATGTTATAGGCCTTAAATATTTCTCATGGTATCTGAGGACCATAGATAGGTATGTCAGGCAGGAATTCCGATTGTAGATTGTTTACTCTTGGGACTGCAGCTCGAGATGTGAATTATCTTATTTCGAATTCTCGTGCCTGAGTACTCTAGAGTTGCGGCGCTGCTAAGGATTTGAGACTTGCATTTTGGGAACATGAACAGGCTTTGTCTGACTAGAATGAGCACAAGAGGTCAGGGACATCTAGTTTGGATAGTAAGTGACGTGAGAGACCGGACGGGCTGATACTGGGACGACTTCACCTTTTCCTTTTGATTTACCTGTATATTGTTACTACATGACGTTAGTATACCTGTGTGTACATGGTTATCTGTCCAACTTGATATGTATTTGTGTATTTGCTTATCCGTCTTCTTGATATGGCGTGTTATGTGCGTATATATTTATTTGTGTATTTGGAATGCTAGAATTTGTTACTGTAGTCAATTTACTGTGTTTATTTACTAAATTACCTTTTGGGGAAAAAGAAAAGAAAAGAGAGAGGGAAAACATATATATGGACGGGAGACGTAGTCGTGGACGTGGAGCTAGTCGTGGCCGTGGAGCTAGGCAAGCTCAAGAACCGAGAGAAGAAAGAGAAACAGTGGCCGAGCAAGAACAGGGACCGAGGGTTGAGGCTGGAGATCAAATGGCGACGGCGATGCAACAAATGACAAATATCCTGGCACGACTGGTAGATCAACAGGGTCAAATGCCAGTGAATCAACCCCGGAATCCTGAGATCGGAGAGGATAAGGCTCTTGAGAGGTTCCAAAAGTTTCTACCTCCGAAATTTCAAGGAGGGCCTGATCCGGATATAGCTGAGCAGTGGTTGGAGGCAATGATTAATATCTTCGCGGCTTTGAATTACACGGAGCAAAGACAAGTAAATTTTGCTGTATTTCAATTCGAAGGACCAGCCCGCGCGTGGTGGAATGTAATTAAGGCCAAGTGGGAAAGAGAACAGACGGTATGGACATGGGCGAACTTTGTAAGGGAATTTAACGAAAAGTATCTCCCACCTTTAGCCCAAGAAAGGAGAGAGGACGAATTTATTGGGTTGCGTCAGGGAACCCTAAGTGTGGCCGAATATGAGACCAAATTTACTAGACTGTCTAAATTCGCTTCTGAATTGGTGGTTACAGAGCGACGGAGAATAAGACGATTTATACAAGGACTAAATTTGAAAATCCAGGAGGCATTACCGGCAGTTCAAGTTAATACGTTTACAGAGGCTCTTGAGAAGGTCCAAAGAATTGAGGATGTGAAAGCCCAAGTAAAAGCCTTTCAAACGCGGAAAAGAGATACATCCAGCAGTATACCTGAGGAATCCAGAGAAAAGATAACGCTCTCCAAAGTGCAAAAAGTGAACCATTCACCCCGCCCACCTTGGACCTTAAGAGTATTAGATGAAAGGTCCATGAAAGGAAGTCAGATCGGATCAAAGGACATTTCTCCAGAAGATCCAACAGTAGCTCCTCGATTGGCCTGTGGATACTGTGGAAAGGCAAATCACACTGAGAATGATTGCTGGCGGAAAGGGGGAAAATGTTTGATTTGTGGGAGTAGCAATCATCAACTTAGCAATTGCCCGAAGAAACAGCCACGAGAGGGTAGTACTCAACAAGTGGAAGGAACCAAACTGAAATAAATTCATGAAAGAGGAAACCGAACAAAAGTATCAACACAAGTTTATGCTGTAGATCAGCACCGAGTTCTGGGGTCCTCCGAGGCGACGAAAGGTATGAATTACGAGGTCGAAATTCTTTTAAGGGGGAGAGAGTGTGAGGACTCGCAAATTTCTCATATGTTTCTCAAAAATGCCTTTTTATTTAGAAATTATTCATTTATTATAGCCCTACTACCCAATCATTCCCCAATAAGTGCAAATGAACCTAGAAAGTAGGGTTTCACTTTTCGTTTTCAGTTGGAGCAAGTTAGGGTTTTCGCGATTTTTCGAAGGATGATTTTTCGGTACGGAGCAAGGATTCAAATTTGGTGATTAAAAGTGACTTTTAGGTGAGAAATAATATGTGATTAGGAACCATGATAAAAAGTTAGTGATTGGGAAGAAAAAACCCTAGTACGTGTGATTTAAGGAAAAACGGTGCGAACCGACGTGTACCGCGCACTACCGATTGAACGCACCACTGGACCACCACTTTCTTACCACATGAGCTCATTGATATTTGAGCAAAATATCCCCTCATTTCCAGCTGCCTTTGACCAAAATTTGTGGCCAAAAATGCAAGGGAGAGAGAGAAAAATTTGCATGGCTTTGGTGGTGCCAAGTGTCACCACCTCATGGCTCCTTGATTAATTTTTTTCTTGCCTTTTTATCCTTCATTTCAGCCATCTTTCTTCTTCATTTTTTTCTGGTCTTGGCCGAGAGAGAGAGAGAGAAAAAACCCAAGAGAGAGTTCACCATTTTTTCTTGAAATCTAGTCACCAAGTGAGGAAACAAAGAAAGTAAACCGATTAAAGTTATCTTTGAGTGTTGGTTTAGTGAGGTGTTGGTGAATTTTTGAAGGGGAAAGCTAGGGTTGCTCTTGGTAGACACTAAGCAAGGTAAGGATGATGATTTTCCCAATTCTTACTCTTAATCTTGTTTAAATTAGCTTAGCATCTCAAATTTGTGGTGAATAATGGTTGTTATCATGTCTTGGGTGTTGTTTTTCCTTGTGGATACATGAATTAGGGTTTGATGAATTGCTGCCAAACTTGATGTATGGTTAATATATATTGTATCCAAGATTGTATAGGGGGCTTTGGTAGCAAGTGAAGCAAGAAATGAAGAAAGTTATCATTGAAACAAAAAATTCCAGATTTCTAGAAAAAATTTCACCCTGTTCTGTCCGGTTCCAGTTCGTATGGTTAGAGGCCGAATTAGGCTTGTCATAAAACATGAAAGTTGTATAGAATAGTATTTTATAGTTGCCTACAAAATTTCAGCTCAATCGGAGCAATGTAACCTGTGAAAAGACCAAAATACCCTCGCTGCCCTAGATTGCATTTCAGTGTTCCGCGTAGACAGTTCAGTCTTTTGGCTGTGTTTATTCGCCATAATCCGTACGAATTTAGCCATTTTCCAAAACATGAAAGTTTTAGTACTCTGTTTTAGCTTTATAATTCCACCAAGAACACCTTAAACGGATCTTGGTAGACTGAGATATGGCCATTTGAATTCAGTACGGTTAAATAGCCGATTAGTTGGAATTAGGTTATGTGAATTGGGAATTTGATTAGGTTACACTGGAAATTGGACTAAGTGATCTTCACGAACATTGGATCCCTGTGTCTTAGCTTCGAAAGGGTATAAGTTTCACCTCAATCCGATAAGTGTAGCCTCGGATGTGCCCATTCCGCAAGAGCCCGTCAAAACTGTCTTTTGTAAACTTCATTTCCGCACTCGATATTAGCTTAATTTTTGTTCTTGTCTTGTTTTGAGCCTACGGAATGGCTATTGAAATAAAATTGTGTTATGGATAACCTTGGGTTTGATTGAGTAAGGATGAAGCCATAAATGGCTGGAAAATAGGAAAATACAAAGGGCATGCTGCCCAAATTTTTGCTCGAGGACTAAGTTTCTATTTGAACTGGTATACTTACGTTTGGTCTATGAAACCCTAGTTATTTTTGTCCACGGGTCCAAATGTCCTCGTTTCACTTTAAAGTCTTTTTGTACGTTCTACTCAATAATTGTCGAGTTTCTTTGATTGCACCTAATTGTTGTGCTAGATGATCTGTAATATTCTTTCTCGTTTAATTTAGGTTTTCTCGGTGACTGAGGATAATATCCGGAAGGATATTTTACCCGTTGTTTTGCTTACATAGGTGAGTGTTCCTTGTTTGCTATATTTTTCTTGACTTCATGACTTGTGTTCTTGTTTGATAATGTGTTAAGTGCTTTCAAGGATTTCCAAAACGAGTTTTCTAGGCGAACGTGTACTTTACCGCGCTCGAGCTAAATGAAACATGAAATTTTCAATGATTAAATGTTGAAATACTAGTTGCGCATGAATGTAAGCCTTTTTGGCTGAACTGGGCCCTTGCCCTTGTTGCCGATCGACTCGAGCCAGAAGCGGACTCGGTCGGGCGATTTGGTGACCTGGGTGAACGTTTGGTATACTCGAGTATTACCTTGTAGTCCGGCCACGTCCGGATGGGTGGAGTCCGGTCAACGTCCGGAAGGGGATGAATGAACGAACGAAAGCACGAGGGTTTTACTTCCCAAAAAGGAAATTTTCAAATAATTGGAGGAATAAGGGAAAATGTCAGGGGAACGAACGAACGAACGAATAGTTCCATGTGAGCTCGTATCCTTTTAATGAATGTGTTACTATCGCTTTCCATTGTAAAAATTTCTTGAATTATTGATACTCCATGTTTAACGTATTGAATTGACTATCTGACTATGTGTTCGGAACCTCACTGAGCTTTTAGCTCACCCCTTTAGTTTTGTTTTCCTTAACAGGGGACGGCGAGCAGAATGAGAGCATAGACTAGCCTAGTCTAGTTCTTTTGTTATTCTTTGTAATGGTTCTCGCCCTAGTGCTTGGCACGGGCTGGACGTATGAAGGATTGAGAACCTTTGTATATTCGATCTTTATACTCCCTTTTGGGATGACAATATATATAAGTTCCGCTTTAAGTGTGGATCGCTGCCCTATTTATTCTTGTGATTTATTCCGATTTTAATTGAGGATTGTAGTGAACGACTGAGTCCCGGCGAAAGCTGGGCATGCGATCCACCGAACCCTGGGGTACGCCCTAGGGGGAGGTGGGGTCGTCACAGTTGCTCCTGCAACGGTTCCTGCCCTCGGTCCCTAGAGGTTTACACTGGTCAGTAGAGCCAACCCGCTAAAAAAAAAAAAGAAAAAAAATCTTGTGCCAATGATATTTATCCAAGACAGTGCATGCAGCTCAATCAAGCATTTGGATGCGAGAGGCAATATCTTGGACCAACCAATCAAATCCGTCATGTAATCCCTCTCCAGTGTATGCACTACATCCAACAATTCTCCAGCGTCGACTTTTTTCTCCATGGCTTCTAAATTGGGTACCTAATCAATAAAACAAGACGAGGACGAGTACGGGATTAAAGGTCTCAATATTATACAGTTTTATTCATATGATTCAGGAATATATAGCCACTCCAGAAATACTGCTCTCATATGAATCAGGGATACGTAGCAAATCCGGATAAAGACTGCCGTCCCGCGTGTATAATCCGCCTCCATTCTCTCCAAATTAAAGGAGAAGAAACAAAAATAGAAGGAAAAAAAATACAAGATATTCTAGCAAAAAGGAGCCTGATCTCATGGCCTTCAACCTATTTCATCTGAAGAGAGAGAAAACATTGTATATCCTGCATGTTAGCAAAAATCAACATTGATGCTCCTGACACCTCTGTCATTTCACATCAAGAAAGTAAAGTGGAGAGAGAGAGAGAGAGATATTGTTACAAATGCAAAAAACTCAAAAACAACCTAAACATTTTTTTTAAAATATGGAAAACTAAGGCTGTTTTATGGACCAGTGACATTAGACTCCATTGTTCGCATAGGATTTTAATGGGTATACATAGGGAAAGGGACAAACTTGACTTTCCCATTTTTTGTTTGGTAACTAAGAAATGAGATAATCAAATTGATATGCCCATGTACCAAATGGAGAGAAACTATTAAGATTGTGAAACTAGGACTTGAAGGCTATGAGGCCACCATGGAATGGCACTTTGTGTCTTCTACTTCAATATGAATGTTTAGGTCTTAGGGACAGCCCCTAATTTGTCAGGATCCTGGCTTCAGCATTAGGGATTTAACACTCGAATTTGGGAAAAATCAGAGTACGGACGAAGAGAGAGAGAGCGAGAGAGAAAAGAAGTAGAAAGAGAGAGTAAGAATTAGAGAGAAAAAGAATGAAATTCTGTTATTGTTCGTGCATGTGAATTCTGCCAATCGATCCCATACAAATAAGAATGGCTAATCGACTTTAACTAATTCCAACTGAATCTGTTATGCATGGGAACGACACCGTTCCACTCATTCTAATTTCTACTGATTTATTTGGTCGTAAAACGACACCGTTCCACTTATTCTGCTTCCTACTGATTTGTTTGATTAGTTACATAAAACGACACCGAATGCTGACTTAATTTCTTCATCCTGACATTGCCCTCCCCTTTTAACAGTCTTGTCCTCAAGAATGAAACCAAGGAAATTGTGCTTGTATGAAGTCCTTATCTTCCCATGAAGCTTCTTCCTTATCCAGCTGGTACCATTTGATCAAGTATTGTATCACTGACTGTCCATTCCGCATGATCACTCTCCTCTATAAAATGGATTCTGGTTGTAGAGGACACTGGTCATCATTGTCAATCTCAGGCAGGGTAGCTGAAATGGGCTGTAGAGGTCTAATTTTCTTTTTAAGCAACAAAACATGGAATACTGGATGAATCCTTACCCCAGTAGGTAATGTGAGACGATAGGCAACTGGCCCTACTTTGGCTTCGACCTGGAAGGGACCATAGAACCTTGCAAACAGTTTGAGGCACTTCCTGATAGCCACTGATTGCTGTTTATAAGGTTGCAGTTTCAGGAAGACCCAATCACCAACCTCAAAAGTTCTTTCAGTGCGTTTTTGGTCAGCGAAAAACTTCATCCTTTGTTGTGCCTTTATTAGGTGATCTTTGATTCTGCTAGAGATCCTCAATCTCTCCTGGAGTAATTGGGAAACTGCTGGTATGATTGTGTCAAAATGAGGTCCTAAAGGCAAGGGAATAGGCTGGTATCCATATAAGGCTTCGATTGGAGTCATTTGTAGACTGGAGTGACAAGAGGAGTTATACCACCACTCTGCCGGTGCTAGCCACCTGCTTTAGTTATGGGGAAATTCCCTAGTCATGCATCTCAGGCAAGCTTCGACACATTGGTTGAGTCATTCACTTTGTTCATCTGATTGGGAGTGGTAGGCAGAGCTGTAACTCAACTCTATCCCTAATAGCTTGAAGAGCTCCTGCCAGAAAGTACTTATGAATATCCTGTCTCTGTCAGACACTATGGATTCTGGGAGGCCATGCAATCTGAATATGTGATCCAGGAAAAGTTGAGCCACTTGCTTGGCAGTGAATGGATGACCTAAGGCAAGGAAATGCCCTACCTTGGTGAATCTGTCAATTACCACCATCACTGTATCGTAGCCTTATGATTCTGGTAGACTCTCTATGAAGTCCATAGTCACATGAGTCCAAACCAGGCAGGGAACAGGTAATGGTTGTAATAGGCCAGGGTAGTGTACATGCTCAGATTTGAACCTCTGACATGTATCACAGGCTTGAATGATTCTGATGACATCCTGCTTCATAGTAGGCCAATAGAATAAAGTTTTTAGCCTTTGCCAGCAGCCTCTTTGTCCTGAGTGACCCCCAACTGCTGATGCATGGAGTGTTTGGATGAGCTTATCCCTCAATCCACTGGTTGAGCCTACATAAAGTTTGCCATTGTACTTCAGTAATCCTTTGTCCCACTCAAATTGTTGGTGAGCCGCAGGGTCCAGCAGTAGTTGAGAAATAATGTCCTGGCACTGAGGGTCTAAGTCATAGCTCTTCTGGAGTTCTTTATCCATAGTGGCTTGACAGTAGAAAGGGCCAAACAGGATCCTTGCTGAGCTGATTATTCCTGATTTACCCCATGTAGTCTTGACAGTGCATCTGCTACTTTGTTTTCTGCTCCCTTTTTGTACTGAATTTCATAGTCCAACCCCAGTAATTTAGCTAACCATTTGTGTTGTAATGTAGTGGTGAGTTTCTGATCTAACAAGTACTTCAGAGATTGGTGATCTGTCTTAATAACAAAATGATGTCCTACCAGTAATGCCTCCACTTGGTCACTGCCATTACTAGTGCTAGCAGTTCTTTCTCACAAGCTGACAGCCCCAAATTCCTAGGTGACAAGGCCTTGCTTAGGAATGCAATGGGGATGGCCTTCTTGCATTAGTACTGCACCAATTCCACTTCCACTAGCATCAGTTTCAATAGTGAAGTGTTTCTGGAAGTTTGGCTGTTTAAGAACTGGAGCAGTGCTTATAATATGTTTTAGTGATGTAAAAGCCTTCTGTGCTTCATTACTCCAATAGAAATTGTCCTTCTTAAGCAGCTCAGTAAGAGGTTTACAGATGATTCCATAATGCTTGATAAACCTCCTGTAGTAACCAGTTAACCCCAGAAAATCTCTCAACTCTTTAATTGTACTAGGAACAGGCCAGTTCATGATGCTTTCAACCTTGGACTGATCCATGTACACTCCATTCTCAGATATGGTATGACCAAGATAGTCCACAGTTTGTTGTGCAAATGAGCATTTAGATCTCTTAGCAAATAGTTTGTGTTCCCTTAAGACAACCAGCACTGTTCTCAAATGATCTAGGTGTGATTCTAACGTGGGGCTGTATATTAAGATGTCATCAAAGAAAACCAACACGAACTTCCTTAAGCAAGGTTGAAATACTTGATTCATAAGAGCCTGAAAGGTTGCTAGTGCGTTGGTCAGCCCAAAGGGCATTACTAGAAATTCATAATGGCCATAATGAGTTTGGAAAACAGTTTTGTAAGTGTCCTTGGGTTTGACTCTGATATAATAGTAGCCAGAAGTGAGATCCAGTTTGGTTTTGTACCTTGATCCTGCCAATTCATTGATCAGCTCATCTACATTTGGAATAGGATATCGATCTTTGATGGTCATCTCATTCAGATGCCTGTAATCCACACAAAAGCGCCATGTACCTTCCTTCTTTTTAACCAACAGAACTGGTGAGGCAAAAGGACTGTTGCTGTGGATGATTATTCCATGCTGTAACATGTCTGTAACCTGCTTTTCTATTTCACCCTTCTGAGAGTCAGGATATCTGTATGGCTTCATTTTAAAAGCCTGAGACCCCTGTTTTAAAGGAATTTCATGATCTATTTCCCTGGTAGGAAGCTCAGAAGGAGCCTCAAAAACATCAGCAAATTCCTCAATGATGCCTTGAACCTCAATAGGCATATCCCTCTTCTCTGATTGATTATCCTGTCCCATCCTCATAGCCAGGGACATCTGCTTCTTATATTCAATAAAGTTCCTCAAATCACTCCCCCTAATAAGATCCAAGTCACAGTTCTCAGCTTGTCCCCTTAACTGTACCACTTCCACTTGATTGTACAAGGAGATTCTCAACTGGTGAAAATCAAAAGTAATGGGGCTAAAACGAGTCATCCAGTCTACTCCCAATATGATATCCCAGTCACTGAGGTCTATTACTTTCAAGTCATAGCAGAATTTATGCTGATTGATCTCCCATACCACTTTAGGACATATGGCTTTACTGGCTACACAAGCTCCATTTCCTACTATTACAGAAAAAGGATCAACTAGTTGATATGGAACGTCAAAGGCAATTACCTTTTCACTGCTGATATGGCTATCTGAGCTCCCAGTGTCAACCAATATTAACATCTCTTCCCCATCCAGTTTCCCTATCAGTGTTATTGTTTTCCTTTGCAGAGCCTCTGACAAGGTATGTAGAGACATTTCCATGACTTGTCCAGGATTGCCTGTAGCTCCATCTTGTTCCCCTAATGCATCCTCAAACTCAGAATCTTCTTCCTCCTCAGTGATCAGAAGATTCAAGTGGCCTGACTTACACTGGTGACCCTGTCCAAATTTTTCTCCACATTTGAAACAAAGTCCATTGCTTCTCCTATACTGTAATTCTTGAGCTGATAGTCTTTTAGGTTCTGCATCTGCGGTAGAAATTGGTTTCCCTTTGAATGAGGTATTCCTGAAGGTGCTAGTAGAAGGCACCTTATAGTGGGAACTATGGATCTGTTGTTGGGAAGAACTCCTGGAGATTCCAAACTTGTTTTCAGGTACAGTTTTCCAGCTTCTGACTTGAAGTTTCAGTGCATCTTCTTGCAGTGTAGCCATTTCAAAAGCTTCTGACAAGGTTGCAGGTTTCAACATTCTTATCATTGTTTTGATCTCGTCCTTAAGTCCACTGATGAAGCTAGATACAAAATATTCCTCACCTAGGTAGGGATTCTTAATCATCATAAAGGTTTTGAGTTCTTCAAACTTTTCCTGGTATTCTTCCACCTGCCCTACTTGTTGCAGTTTATTGAATTCTTCCACCACATCCCTGCCAATCTTATTATCAAACCTTTTATACAGCAGTTCTTCGAAGGTTCCCCATGTTAGACCTAGTTTTTCTAATTTTACTCCCTGGAACCAATTGTCCACCCTCCCTTCTAAGTACATTTCTATGACTTCCATCTTATGATCCTCCAATGTCTTAAATCTGGTGCTTTCTACCATGGAATTTGACTTCTTCCACGGATCCGACCGGCTCTGATACCAAATGTTAGGATCCTGGATTTAACACTCGAATTTGGGGAAAATCAAAGTATAGACGAAGAGAGAGAGAGCGAGAGAGAAAAGAAGTAGAAAGAGAGAGTAAGAATTAGAGAGAGAAAGAATGAAATTATATTATTGTTCCTGCATGTGAATTCTGCCAATCGATCCCGTACAAATAAGAATGGCTAACCGACTTTAACTAATTCCAACTGAATCTGTTACGCATGGGAACGACACCGTTCCACTTATTCTAATTTCTACTGATTTATTTGGTCATAAAACGACACCATTCCACTTATTCTGCTTCCTACTGATTTGTTTGATTAGTTACATAAAATGACACCTTATGCTGACTTAATTTCTTCATCCTGACATAATCTCATCCTAGAATGTGAACCTTAATAATTAGAAATTTCAGTGGTTAAAGAGTTCCTTGGGTGTGGCCTTTCACTAAAAATATGAATTTTTAGGACTTGGGGGCGGCCCCTCGCTGGTCCCTAGTTTCATCCTAGAGTATGAACCTTGTTAATTAAAAAATTCAGCTGTTAAAGAGTTCAAATTTGTTTCTAGTTTCTTTAAATAATGATAGAGGGGCTTAATCAATTTTGCTATAAACCTTGATAATTTAAAAAATGACAGATATTTTTACTTAAGAGTAACTATAACTGTAATCACATGAACCTAAAATAGGTTTTGAGTGTCCGATAAGTTGAACTCTATCAAAATCTTGATTAAGTTCTTAGCAATTTCAATCTTGTAAGGGTAAAAAACAAAACAACCTTTTGTAGTAAATTTAATATACAGAAAAGCCCTCCGTGATTTTAAAACGTACAAAACGACACATCATACTTTGAACTAAATTGTAAAGTAACGGAATCCGTTAAACTTAAGGGAATGGACGAAATGATAAAAATGCCCTAATATAACTAAGCAAAAGACAACTCAACAAAATCATTTGTTTCATTCTCTAGAGAGAGAGAATTGTGGACTAAAGGATAGAACAGGTATATTTGTTAAAAATTAGGTACAAAAATTTTTTTTAGGTTCCAATAAGTCATTTGTGATGTCCCCACTTCTCCCAAGGGCGAACTCAAGGGTATCCGCAGAACGCTTGCCTAGCTCTCGCCAGGATTTGGTACGATTTCCGTTCAAGCTTAATATAATAATAACTATTAATACCAGACGACGTAAGAAAAGAAGTCACTTCCATACATAGATATTCAATCTTACATTACAAATTTCAAAATACATCCACTTTTCCAAAATAGACAACTTCCATAAGATGTCTAGACAAGTACATTCCAAATTTCAAGCCAAAAGAGCCATCAAATAGGCTTTTCCATAATCCCTTCCAGTTCAGCTCCTGTTAAGGAAAACAAATCTAATAGGGTGAGTGGATGCTCGTGATGCCAAGAAAACATGCAAAACACGTAGTTCAAATAACAATAATACTTGAACAAGAATGAAAGCTGTAACATTAAGTAATTCACAATTAACAATAAATCACACTTGATAAGGATACAGGAGCTCTCAAGAGCTATTTTCCACTTGCTCGATCCGGAACCTCCACGAGTTGACACTCCGTCAATCGGGTAGGTTATGATCCGTAGAACTTCACTTACACTTTCGCCGTTCACCGTTACTCCTCCTGCTCCGGGCCCGCACTTCTTTTATATAAGGCGATACGATTCGAGTATGCCAAGCAAGATCTTTCCAATAGATCAAGCTTATACACTTTTCCCATGGCTCACCAAGATTCTCGCCCAAACCCATGCCGGCTCGAGTCGCAAGGTCGGCCGATGAGATTTGGGCATCCCCCACTATTATCACTAGGAGCGGCGGAGATTTACTCCAAACGACATATGCAACCATAGTATAATTAACCATTATAACACTTCACTTAATACACTTAACAATTCACTTTAAGTAATTCACTTCAATCAATTCAAAGACACTTTACTTAACCGAAAACGAGTGCGATAAAGTACACACTCAACCTAGCATTTTCAAAATACTCAATCAATAATAACAATTAAGCACGTAACAATTTTTTACACACTTGACACTCACCAAGTCAAGATAAGAGTGAGTGAACGAGCAATTAAGTCGTTAGGCATCCACTTCGAGATTCTCTTGCAGATCTTCTTGAGTGTCCGGACAATTAACAAGTATTCTCACTCAAAACCATATATTTATCAATAAAGACGGTACACTCATTTAGACTAGTCAATACCTCAAACAAAGAATCTTAACCACTCAAATAAAGGTTCAAAAGTGAGGATTTATTAACACAAGAAAAATTGATTTCCTCTATGAAATCAAGTTTAAAATGATCAATCATTATAAAAAGGTAAGAGAAAAGTTTCCAAAACTCATTTCCCATCGAGTCGGAAAATTTCAGTTTTGCACGTCAAATTTAGAAAAATCAAAACTTGCAGTCAGTAGGTCCAAAATTGGAAACCTTTATACCATTGGAATCTTGGTTCAATGTACTAAAAGTTCCTAGAAGACACTTTTCCAAGATTCTAAATAGAAGACATTCAAATTTCAGCTCAAAGTGGCTGACTTGAGCATACAAGACAGTTTCGATCATGTTTTTCGGCAAACTTTGGAAATTCGGAAAAATTCATAGAAAGTGAACTGGCCTCTAAAATTTGTATCACAATGAGAATTTCAATCAAAGTTTCAAACACAACAAGTGGAACTGAATTCGGAGTTTTGAGTGCCAAAATATAGCAGCTCAAAGTTGGCCAAAATTGAAGACTGTTCGGTCAATTTTCTAGATTTGAAGAACAACTTTGGCACATCATTTGTATATTGAAATGGTCTTAGAATAACACCAAACTTGGTACAATTAAACTCCCGTATGAGGGCTATTCCTCTATGAAATTTCATGTAAAAACTCGTACGGGAAGGTAGTTAACAAAACTACCAAAGTTCAAGAAATTTCCAAGACAAATCTATTTTCTTGTTTTCTTTCCCTTTTTCAAACACTTTGCACCATGAAATCAGTCCCATTTTGGTTCATTTGTGAAACCAAGGTCCAAGAAACATTTCATAAACAATTGGTAGTTGGTTGACATCAAAATTCTAAAATAAAACATCTCACAAACAACCAAACCAGTCGGCCAGCCCAAAAGAAGGGTTTTCCAGTTTTGTTGTAGTTTGGAAATTGAACCATATCTCACTCCATAAAACTTGGAATCAATAATGGTTGGTGGCGTTGGAAACTAGAATCATAAGGCTACATTTCATCAGAACAAATCATTTTCAAAATCAATTCATAAGTGAGAGAAAATAGAGCCACGAAATGCAGCTTCTACCTTTCTCTCGGATAAGCCAACAGAACAGGGCAGCAAATTTGCCGACTCACTACGGCTCACTCATTTCGAACTAGAAAGTGAATTTTATACCATTGGAAAGTTACAAATGTCTAGTTTCAAATGCCACAAATAGAACTCAATTTTGATGTCTGTACAAAGAGATATGTTCGTTCAAAGAGACACTGTTCAAGCTGCCAGAACACATTTCCAGATTTCTTTACATTTCGAAATTTCAAGTTTTACTCAACCAATTCAAATGATTTTTGGTAGAAACTTTCTACACACCATATACAGCATATATATTAGTTTCAAAGTCATTTGAGCATCAAAAATTTGAAGTAACGGCATGGTAATAACAGGACAGATTTCGGCCAGCATTCCTACGCAATTTCCTTCGATCTTTCCTTCAATTTCTAACCTTAACACTCATACCAACACATTAACACACATTAAAACATCATGGCAGTCCTATATAACCAAGGTGAGAGTTCATAGAGCCCACTTCAATCAATCCAATCCAAATAACAACAACAACAAGGACGCTACAAGCTTCATAGCCAAGAATGAAACTCTTTAGAACCAAAGAAATGAAAGATTGGATGAGTTGAGGTGTACACCTCTTGAACTCTTGAAGAACCAGAAATTTTGATCACAAAAGCTCTCACCAAGCTAGAGTTGCTCTCCAAGTGATATGTGAGTTGTGTGGAAAATTTGAGGTGAAATGGAAGCAAAAATGGTAGTGAAATGGAAAGAGCTCTTCTTCTTCTTCCTTGGAGTGTTTGGCCGGCTATGGAAGGTAAAGAGAGAGAGTGTGGCTGATGAATGAAGCTTCCTTTGGAAGCTTAAGGGTTTTGTGGTTACAATTTGTACAAAAGTCAACCATGAATAGTGTTCACGCGCGCGCGTTTCGTATCCATTTTCTCTTGGATTTGTTTCACTTGTGCACTAAACCTCCAATGTAATTCCTTTAACACTATAATTATTCATCCTTAGTAGTCTAGAATAAATTTCTTAAATCTCTATTGTGACAGCCCCACCTTCCCCTAAGGCGAACCTAGAGGTGTCAAAATGGGTGACTTGGGCGGGTTTGGGTTGGGTAAAATGGGTAATGGGTATAAGTGGGTCAACTCATTTATACTCATTTAATTAGATGGGTATAAATGGGTAAGTCAAAAAATGAATTGGGTAACCCAATTACCCATTTATAACCCATTTATTTTAACTTTTTGTAAACTCATTTAAATTCATTTTTGCAAACTAAGTTATCAATTTATACCACTCTTTGTACCCATCATTAGTTTTAAATATTTATTTATAATGTTCAATAAACTTAATTACCAATTTTTTTTCATTTATACTCTATGTCACAAAATTACCTATTATTTAATAATTGAATAATAAGAATATAAAAATTTGAACTAAGTACTATAAAAATTAATATAAAAACTTAATCCAAAAATTTTGAACCCCTAACATTTTTTTCATATATAAATTTAAATTTTCATTTTAGAAAGATAAGAAAATAGGCTAAAATTTATCATAAATTAGTAATGCTGAAAAATGAGCAAGTTAACAAACTAAGAGAAAATAAAATAATAAGATAAAACCAACAAATAATAATAATAATGAAACAAAAGTAGTTAACATCATGACAAAATGAAAAATTTGAAAAAAAAATGGGTGGGGGAAAAGAAGAGACTTGGGGGGAAGAGAATTCTAAATAGATTAATTGGGTTTGATGGGTTACCCAATAATACCCATTTATTAAGATACCCATACCCATCTATTCATGGGCGGGTATGGGTAAATTTAATTAAGTGGGTTGATTTGCCACCTCTAGGCGAACCAAAGGGTTCGGCGGACTGCCTGCCCAGTTCTCGTCGGGACTACAGAAACAAATCACACAAACCCTGCATAACGCGCGAAAAACCCAAAAGAAAACAAACAATCGGAGACCACCAGGCCAAAATATAACTTACCAAACCATATGGTGAAATGAGACATCGATTAAACACTTCAATTAAAAGGAAGCCGGAACTGAAAACGAAACGAAAAGTGGTCCACGTCACAATCCGGCCGGATTCACAGCCGGATTCAAGGTAGTAGCGAAACCAAATTTTTTTTCAACTTTCCCTGCCAATCCGGCCAAGAACTGGCCGGATATACGGCCAGATTCGGTGAACAGTTTCCCGCCAAAATTTTCTTTTCTCAATCAAATCCCACACTCGTTCGAATCCTCAACGGATACAAGTAAAGTTAATATAAACCCATCAAATGTACATTCACCAACAAATACACGAGAGAGACATGAATAAACACTTTTAAACACACGTTGGAACTTTACAAGTCAAAGTGTGATACTAGATCAAAATATAATTAGGGTTTTTCTATTACAAAGGAGCTTAACAAAAGAACGTTTACACTAGCTCGACCCTTTCTTCCAAAAATCATGATTTCATAGTTTGCCCCTGTAAGGAAAATAAAGATAACGTGAAGGGGGTGAGCTTACGCTCAATGAGATACCAAAATTCTAGTAGTCAAGAATCATGGCATTTCACGTTTAATCAGTCAGATACACATACCAGATATAAAGTAAAGCAGTTAAACACAGTGATTCACATAGGAAGGATACGGGTGGCTCTCAGGAGCTAGATTCCCGTTGCAGTACTATATCTTGATCAAGTAGTAGTTGACACTCCGTCAACTTTCAAGTAAAATAACTAGTTCAGTAGAGCACCACTTAACACCAAATTCCGTCCACCAAACATACCCCTTACCGGGCCCGAACACCTCAACAGGAACAGGAATGGTAATACTCGAGTATACTGGAAATCTAGAATCTCCAATACCCATAGATTCCCCAGGAACAAGCACCCACGGATTGTCAATTTCCTCGACCAAGCCCTTGCTAGCTCGATTCAATTAACTCCCCATGAGGTTGAGCTCAGGTTTAACAGGAAGGTCGTTGGATACACTTCCAAACGACATTATAACAAGCACAGGTAACTGATTCAAGCTCATAACAGGTACAAGTAACAGATTCCAGTTTGTACAGTAAACAGTCACATAGGCCAGAGAACGAGTGTGATAAAGTACACTCTCGTCTCATTTAGAATAAACAGAGTTCATAGTCATTCATGTCACAGATTTCAAGTACAGATGACCCAATTAAGCAACAATTCAGGGGAGTGGTACACTCACCAGTTCAAGCAAAGATAACTTCACAAGTTTTCACCCAAAGTAGTGTTTTGATCACCGTGAAACCCTAAAATTAACCAAGGTAAAACAATTGAGGTTTCGACATCCAAAACCTAGTAAACGGAATGTACAAGTGAGGCTCGACTACGAGTCATATGCCTATTCAAATGAACTACAAATGCAAAGAGATAAAATGTGACTTTTGAGTGAAAAGGTAATAGTTGGTCCTAGGGACATGAACGACCTCAAAGCCCTTCACCTCTTCCCAAAACCCTACCTACAATGGTTTACCGTTTCCAAATTTGAAGTGGAAAATGAAAGTAAGACCAGTTCTAGGAAAATAGAATTTTCCAGTTTTGCACAACACTATTTGAAAAATCATATCTCAAGCTTCTTAAGTCCAAAATTGATAAAATTTATACCATTGGAAAATAGATTCAAAGATTTACAACTTTCTAGAAGACACTATTGTAAGATTCAGAAAACAAGTCAGTCATATTCGAGCCTCAAGTTGTCGCTTCATCCAGCAAAAGACAGAACAGGTATGCAATTTCAGTTAACTTTGAAAAATCGCAGATATTCATAGGAATTAAGAAAAATCATGAAATTTGGACGGTAGAAAGTACTCTGAATCTAGTTTCAAACCAACAAACGGAACTCGATTCTGACTTTTCTACATCAAGATATGGTAGATTTCCCAAGACTGCTCAAGGGTTCCTGTAGAAAAATTTCAACAGCACCTCCCTCTAAAATCTCTATTTTTCCCTCCTACAAACAACCACCAATATCATCTCAATTGCACATACAAATTACAAGTCATTAAACACACTGTTTTAGGGCCATAACACCCTTAATATAAAGCCAATTAATAGCTCCAACATCAACCATCTTCAAGGCCAAATTCGAAACCCTAAATCTGAAATTTAAGTACATAAACTGGAAATTTCTTTAGGCAAGTTAATCTACTCCATAATCCTTCAATCTTTCATATAGCAAACTAGCAAAATATGGCCAACCCTCAATCATTACATGTGAGTAGAAATTACATCATAAAAACTGGAAATTTCTATATCATCACCTCAAATCACAATATTTCTCATAAAATCACAAATATTGTAACCCTAAACCACAAATATCCTATTTTTAGATGTAAAGAGGGATTTCTTAGCAAATTTACCTTGTAACCTCAAGAAAAAATGGTAGCTTAGACTTCTTCCTCCCAAATTAACTCCACCAACACCTCTCCTCTACCTTAGTGAATGCTTGTATGGAGTGGTTTGCAAAGTTGTTGGCCAAAACTCAAGATTCAAGCAATTTTGGAAGTTGGAAATGCAGTTTTCCTCTCTTGGTTTTTCTCTCAAATGGCCGGCCAAGCATGAAGAAAAATGAGAGGAATTTTGGTCAAATTTTGGTTTTAGTAAAGTAAGAAGGTCTTGGTCAAAAGTCCAACATCCAATGGCATCATGACACTTGGCCTTTCTTAAGTTTAATCTCATCCTTTGGTCTACCAATGGTTCATCTATCTAGGTAACCTCTAATTATCTCCTAGCACCTTGTAAAATAATATCCCTTTACACAAAAAATCACCTAGTCACCAAAATTTTATCGTACTTACCGCACTAGCGGGTCCCACGTCTATAATACACTTCAAACTTAACATGAACCGACCATACCAGGAAAATGATTTGAAAAACTATATTCACTTATAAAAATGTATATAAAGTTAATATATTGAAGGAAAGTATAAAATTGTAGATAAGGAAATAAAATAATGTCTAGAAAATATAAAAATTTTCGGGTTCTCACATCCATTGGGTCGATTTGACGCGAAAAATGCGAACTTCCGATTCGCGCACGATAAAGCGAAACTTAAAAGAAATTGTTGTAACGATAATATAAGTAACTAATACTAGGGTAAATAATCATAAAAATAACTATTTTATAAATAAAAACATGAGTCCTCACACGAGTCTAGTATTAATTCCTCAAATCTCCAATTAATTTGTATCCGCGCGTCTTTCGGAAAGCTATCGACGCGCGAGCGATATAAGATTAATTTTAACTCACTCACATCTAATCTCTCAATTAACTTTTCTTAGTCTACTATTGATCATTCTTAATTTTCCAAGATTATTGCACTCTCGAATCGAATTTTGTCTCGAAAAATGTGTACTCGTTATTCCTTACTAAACGAGCCTCCGAAAAATAAATTTTGCTAATGAAACGTTTTAAAAATATGAGTAGGGCATTGTTCCATGTAAATGGATGTAAAATGGCTGAATTAAATTATTCGGAGAAAATGGGTGAATAAATAATTAAATAAGCCAGTAAAATAAGAAAATTTTCGGGTCCTCACATCATTTCTGTTAATTTTAACTAATTCTGTCAACTTTACAATTTAGTTTAAAGCATGAGGTGTCGTTTTGTACATTTCGAAATCACGGGGGGCTTTTCTGTATATTAGATTACCATAAGGGGCTTTTTATTATTTACCCATCTTGTAATTGAATATTTAACCGTCAAGTTGTTCTCTTCGAGATTTAAAATCATCAATTAAATTAAGTTGCCAATTGAAAGTGTGCATGCCCTAAAGTTAATCTACTTTTAGGGTTTAATATGGACTTGAACTATTTATGTTATTATAAATGACATCTTTATCAAATTGATTGCAAATATAGTTATATTTGTATGACAAAACAATTAGAATAAACGTGATCAATGAAATTATAGGAGTGATGAGGTTCATTCGATTATAGATAAGATTTAATCTTAAATATTTCTAGTCAAAGTATTAATATGGTGAGATTACTATATACTATGGCGCTTTTATATGAGAAGTAGTAGAACTCATCTACTATGGTGTGTGAGACACCTAAACTAGTTTATGGGTGCTTGATAAGATGATTAAGTTTACTAAATTGATCTGAATAGAGATATCCTTTGAGTGCCAAAGGACTAATCTCTAAGTGATATTTGTATAAGTGATCCTTAGATTTAAAGTTATCATGGTATCTTGAGTACGGATGATTATACTTTATTTGCTATATAATTGCTCCCGTAACAGGAAATGCTCACACCATTAGCTTATGGGTATATATTTGAAGTATGGAAATATAGTAAATAACCTATAACGATTTACTACCTCTGATGAATGTCTAACCACTTGTAGAAGTATAATTCGGAATTTTTAACGCTAAGTGAAAGAGTCTTAAAAGGTGTTTTTAAGTACTTCTTCAATGGAATTATATTTTAGTACAATAAATGAACATTAATCACATATTGCAAAAGACACAATTTATTCCAAAATTAATGTAAAATAAGTGTGGTAAAAGGATATTAATTACATGATAGATGTTCACTAAAGATGAAGTCATCCACTTGACTTTTCTCATTACTTGGGTGGTCATGATGTATTGTTAGATATCAATCTTGATATATAAGAATGACTTGATTGATTAATGAAATCAATGATAAATTAAAAGGAGTTTTAATTTATCTAATTCTTTCTTATTAAGAATTATAACTCATACTTATTGCCAACATATATGAGAACCTAATGGGTCACACACATTAATAACTTCTTTAGTTGGATTAAATGAATTTCAAGTAGGGAGTTGATAGATTAGTTATATAACTTATAGTTTAATTTGTGAGATAAATTAAATTTGAGCGACTTAGAGTGCAAATAAGTTCAAGTCTTTGAAATACAAATGATGTATTAGAATAAGGAAGCTGAATTCTATTGGAAATTGGTTTTAGTTTTCCATAAGAATATGGACACCTTGTTTGTCTATAAATACTCACTAAACTTTTGCTAGCAAAACTAATCAACACACAAATTGCCTTGTTAGATTTTTGAGAAAAATCTTGAGAGAAAAAATGCCCAAAATTCATCCAAGAAATAAGAAAAAAATCACATCATATTTTTCTCTTATTGGGGAAAGTTTTTCACAGTGAAAAATTAGGATTTGTCTCAACGAATTTGTGGGAGGTGTCATGATAGTAGCTAGCACTAATCTTGGTTCAGCTAAGGAGGTTGTAGATAATTCGACCTAAGGAGGTTCTAACTAAAGAGGTTTGAGTGAATCACCGTTAGAAATCAGATCGCTGTGTAGCTACGTGGATCACTTTGACCCCCTTTGTGTCAAATCTCTACCGATTCAAGAAGATTTTCATGGATTGAGATAATTTTCTTGGATAACATTATATTACATTGATTTAATCAATGGTCGATAAAGGAGTCAGAAATTTGAAAATTTTCACTGTGTATGTCTCTATGATTCCCTACAGTGGTATCAGAGCCAATTTTGATTAAACTATGAGACAGATTTATTTAATTGTCATGAATGTGATTAGATCACAATTATATACTATTCTTGAAGTTGGCTTAAGTTTTATATGAACAAAGTTGGTTGAAAAATATTCTAGAATCGTTCCTGAATATTTTCGTGGCCTTTTAATTTGAAAGTCATCAATCAACTGAGCAAAGTCCCGTTGCTGTTTTATTGTGTGAGATGATCACTAAAAGGAAAAAATAAAATAGAAAGGGGAAAAGGAAAAATAAGATGGCATCTTGGTTTGTCATGATAAATCTCGCGGGACGGCAATTGCATGTCAATGGGGGAAACCATGTGATCATTTTGTATCTAGGAATGGCAACAAGGTGGGGTCCCGCTGTCCACTAGTCCCCTGGCTCCCACATCGCCCTGCTTTCCCTGTGGGGACATCCACGGAGGCTAAAATAAAAATTTGTCCTATAATTGCATTATAGCTAAATTTTAAAGAAAAATTAAGTACTTAAATACCAACACATCATCACGTCATTATCCACTATAATTTCTCAATTGAAATTCATAAAAATAATCAAATAAAAACTATTTAAATACAATCCAACATGATGAGATAATTACAATTAATGTAGTCAATTTTCACTTTTGAAACAAATACAATCACCAAATCATTATTGTGTGCTTCTTTTGAGAAAAAAACATTATTATGTTAAGTGTAATTAAAAATTTAGTATAAAAGTATTAGTAAATTTAGCATAACTAATTAATAATTTTTATTATTAGACATTGTAATTATTAGTATAATTGATAATATTTATTATATTATTTAACTGGGGAAAGAATTCCCCCCATCCCGCCCCATTAGCCCCTGCAGGTACCCGCCCCAATTGCCATCCCTATTTGTATCGCTGCGGGTTTTATGTATACAATATGGCCAAGGTAAATGCTATGTTTATTCTTCCTCCACATAACTAGTCTTGTGATTGAGATCTTGTGGATCAAATTGGAAACTAATCAATAAAAAGAGACATGTTGTTCTGGCTGATTGTGAAGACCACGGATTAGTCACTGGGAGGTGATTAATCATAATTTATCATGGTCAAGTAAAACGATGTATTCTTTTTGTATCAATTAGATTGTTGCATGAGTTTCCTTTGTAGTGGTTGTTGTTTAACCATCAAATAATAAGAAGAAACATGTCTGGTTGATTAAGATCAGCCTATGAAAGTCAGAAAAAAGCAGCGAGAATATGCTGTTGGAAATTGTATTAAAAATGCAGATTTTCAGTAGTTTACATCAATTTTTCAGCGGCTGTTTTGTTGCGTTTTTCACTCTTCATTACTTCAAATTCTAGCCATAAGATGGTGATGAACATGAAGGCTTTGATTGGTTAATTGTTGTTTAAAACTTTTCTAGAAAAAGGAAATTCAAGAAACAAGTTAGATTCGAATGACAAATAGGATTTGGTCATTGATTTCCATTTTTGTATAGGTTTCTAAGATAACATAAAAATTTCTTATAATTCTAATATGATTAGAATTAAGTTATTTGCTGGAACTTTTCTAGAAAAAGGATAGATAGGTAACTAGTCAATTTCCTATGACAAAAATGTTTAGTCATTCGTTTCCATTTTGTGTTTAGTTTTCTAAACTAACATGGAAAGTTCTTATATTTCTAATATAATTAGAATTATGGTATTTTTCTTACAATTTTAGAAATTTAAATTGGACAAGAAGTTGTTTGATTAAATATGGAAACTTTCTAATTTCTAGTGAGACTAAAATTAAGAAAGTGAAACCAACTTTGGAAACTTCCAAATTTGATGAGATTAAATTTGGTAAGTATTCAAATACTTTTAGAAACTTTCTAGTTTAATGAGATTAAATTAGGAAAGTGCTCTAAAGTTAGTATTTGAAATTTTAAAGTGGTTTGAAGGAAAATTTCCAAACCTAAGTGAACTAGGAAATTCTAGTTGGACTAGAAAATCCTAATTTTGACTTGGGCTTGTAATTGGATTATGACAAACTTTTGTTCGTGGTTTTAAAATATTGAAAATTTTTCTAATGAGATTATAAAGTGTTTTTGCATTATTTTAAAATAAATAAAAGAGAAACTTCAAGAGTTGAAACTTTAAATGGTTTAAGGTTTGAGCATATAATGATTCATTATTAGAATTAAATAAATATTTTATTATGCTTTCACTTAATATTATGTTATGTGAATGTATGATAGATGGTTATGGATTCAAATCAATGTGATTGTGAATGTTGAATGTATGTATGGTTTGTTTGTTTTTTTTTTTTCCAAACCAGACTTTTATTCCTTGGAAAAGAGCTGACGTAGGAACATGGCTAAAAGGTAGTGAAAACAGGGAGTACTACTCCCTTACACGCATGAGACGAAAATACGGGAAATGCTGAGTATCCAAGGCCGAGATGCCCTTCACCCGTGGTGGCAAACTAGTTGCGTCGTAAGTGGCTGATTGGTGGCTTGTAGCTACTTCCTTTGCCAGAATGTCCGCCGCGGCATTAAGCTCCCTGTAGCAATGCTCCAAGATGAAATTTGCAGTGGATAGAACTTGGCGTCTTTGGCGGATGATGGTGTCGATCTTCCAGGGCACCCCTGAAGTTTGTTGCACTATGGTAAGCAATTGTTTGGAGTGTGAGGACCCGAAATTTTCATATTTTATTTTATTTTTCTGGCTTAATTAATTATTTACTCACCCGTTTTCTCTGAATAATTTATTTCAATCATTTTAAACTTATTTACATGGAATAATGTCTCAATTATATTTTTAACACGTCTAGTTAGTAAAATTAATTTTTCTAGAGCTCGTTTGGCGAGAAATAAGGAGTACACGTTTTTTGAGGCTATGTTCAATCCGAGAGTACATTAGTCTTGGAGAATTAAGAATGATCAATAGTAGATTTAGAAAAGTTAAATAAGAGATTAGATGTGAGTAAGTTAAAAAAATTAAGCTTATACCGTGCGCGCGTCGAAAGTTTTTCGAAAGACGTGCTGGTACAAATTAATTGGAGATTTGAGGAATTAATACTAGACTCATGTGAGGACTCATGTTTTTATTTCTAAAATAGTTATTTTCATGATTATTTACCATAGTATTAGTTAGTTATATCATCGTTACAAGAATTTCTTAGAAATTTCACTTTATCGCGCACAAGTCGGAAGTTCGCGTTTTCACGCGCGCGACTAATTGGAGGATTTTAGAACTTGTTGTTAGACTACAAAGAGTGGATAATAATAGTGTTAAAGGAAGTGCATTAGAGGTTTAGTGCACAAGTGAAACAAACCCGACAGGAAACGGGCACGAAACGCGCGCGTACGCGTACTATTGGAGAGTTGACTTTTGAGCACTTAAACCTCACACCTACCAAACTTCCTCAAGAAGCTAAACAACACTCTCTACTCTCTCTTTTCTCTCTTAAGACAGCCGGCCACACCAAGGAGGAAGAAGACCCAAAACTTCTTCATCATCTCACTCAATCTTGCACCAAATCACTTCAAATTCATATCACAACTTGCAAACAACTTGGAGATCATCTTGGACTAGGAGAGGAGCTTCATTTCCATGGTTTCTTGGAGCTTCTTAGTAGCCAAAATTCTGGTCTTCAACATCCAAGAAGGTAGCAAATCATCCAACCTTTGAAACTTGATTTTTGTGAGTTAGATTGGACTTGGAAGCTTGTAGCTTCATGTGGGTAACTTTGGTTGGTTGAAAATCACTTGAGTGTTCTCTATGAAATCCCACAATGGATATGTTGGACTGATATGATGATTTTGGGTGTTATTTATGTTTATTAAGTGTTAAACTAGTGGATATAAGTTGAAAAATTGGAAAGAAAATCAAAGGAAAGTTGAAAGCTAAGAAGGGCCGATTCTGCCCTGTTTTTGCAGAGCACTTGGTGCGATTTTTTTGCGATTAAATTTCTTTTATTTTGATGTAGATATGTCGTATAGGTTGTGTGGAAAGTTTCCACCAAAAATCACTTGATTTGGTTGGGTAAAAGTTGCATATTCGAAACATGTTCAAACCTGGAAAACGTGTACAGAGGTACTCTGGCAGCGAACTTTGAACGATCATAACTCCTTGCTCCAATGTCAAAATCGATTTCCGTTTCCGGCATTTGAAACTAGACACTTCCAGTTTTCTAACGGTATAAAATGCATCCCTTGATTCGACTTGAGTGAGCGGTACCAGTTCTTCAAATTTACCTATCCTGTTTCACTCCTGTGCTAGAGAGTCAATGATGTGCTGGGAATTGTTGCTTGAATTTGAGCTAGCTATGGACTGAATTTCAAAATGATTTCTTCTGATGAATTGTAACCTTATGAATGTAGTTTTCAAGGCCACCAACCATGCTTAATTTCAAGTTGAATTGACTGAGTTATGGCTAAATTACAGAACTGCACTAGTGATAGAAAACCCTAGTTTTGGCTAGCCGAATGGCTTAGCTAGATTTGGGACTTGTTATTTTCAAACCTTTGGTGTTAATCACCTACCAAATGTATTTTGGATGTTTCTTAGATATTTCCTTCATAAATGAACCATGTTTGAGATGATTTCATTGGCAAAAGGTTCGAAAAAAGGAAAACGGTAACTTAAGGCAGAATTGCCTTGTATATTCCTAGAACTTTAGTGGTCTTGTTAACTGACTTCCCGTACAAATTTTTGCATGAAATTTGACAGAGGAGTAGCCCTTATTTGGTAGTGTAATCATACCAAATTAGGTAGTGTGTACTTTATCTCACTCGACTTACTAAAATGACAGATTTTTGCCGTCAACCGAGAACTATTACCGTTTACCGTTTACTGATTTACTTGATTACTTGTGCATGTTGTAAGCTCTAAGCTGAACTGGGCCCTGCCCTTGGTTACTAACCTGCTCGAGCCAGGACTGGGATCGGTCGGGTAGGTTGGAACCCTGGGACACCGTTTCGGTATACTCGAGTATTACCACTGGAGGGATAAGGTGATGGTCAGACAAACCGAGGGGATCTGGAGTTATAAGGTGAAGTTGACCGAAACGGTTCCACTGGAACACCGTATCCTTCAACATGTGTTTATTTCTGTATCATGATAACTGCCTTAATGTAAATGTGCCAATGTGAAATCTTGAACCGTATATGTATCATGCTTAACTTACATGATTTATTAGAACTGCTAGAGTGTTTTGGGACCTCACTGGGTTGTTTAGCTCATTCCACGTTTTTGTTTTCCTTAACAGGGTTTGAGACCAAGAGTGCTCGTGAATAGTACTAGATTGTTTTCTTTTGAAGACCTTAAGTTATATTATAACGGATGGCTGTAGTACATATTCTTTTGGGTTGTATTTAAGCTTTAAGGTTAACTTGTTGTATTCTGGAGTATTTTAAATGTATATTGAAATTATTCGAAGAATTTCTAGATTTGTATTATGGATTGTAGTGAGTCACGACGAGAGCTGGCAAGCATTCCGCGGATACCCTAGGGTTCGCCTTAGGGAGAAATGGGGGCGTCACATGGAGTCCACCTGCACTATCAGTTACGGCAACCCCAGAGTGTGAGGACCCAAAAAAAAAATTTCTTATTTTTATTGAATATTGTTGGTTTATTTAAATATTTATTCACCTGTTTTCTCCAAATAATTTATTTCAACCATTTTAAGTTCATTCATATGGAACAATGTCTTCCTTATGTTTTTAAAACGTCCCGTTAGCAAATTTAATTTTCGAAGGTTCGTTTAAGTGAGAAATAATGAGTACATGTGTTTCGAGGTGATATTCTATTCGAGAGTGTAATTATCTTGGGGAAATTAAGAATGATCAATAGTAGATTAAGAAAAGTTAATTGAGAAATTAAAGGTGAATAAGTTCTAATTAAGTGCTTACCGCTCGCGCGTCGATAGTTTTTCCGAAAGACGCGCTGATGCAAATTTATTGGAGATTTGAGGAAGTAATACTAGACTCATGCGAGGACTCACAAATTTTCCTATTTTAAACCCCTATTACTAGCCCATTTAAATATTTAAATGCCCGTTCACTCCGAATATTTTTTCTAACCTTTTTAGACCTAATTACATGGATCTATAGCTTAATTATATTTTTAAAGTGACTTGTTTCAAAATTTAATTTTTTGGAAGCTCGTTAAGTGAGAATAGTGAATGCGCATTTGGAAGCAATAACCGATTTGAGAGTACAATGAGTTTGAAAAATTGGAGACTTGTACATTAGTCTTAAAATAGGTATTTTTATGTTTAAGTGTTCAAGTGTTAGTTAGTTATACTATCATTATAAGAATTTCTTGAAAATTTCACTTTATCGCGCACAAATCGGAAGTACGCGTTTTTACGCGCGCGATTAATTGAGGGACTTTAGACCTTTATTTTTAGACCATTAAGAGTGAATAATAATAGTATGAATGCAAGTGCATTAGAGGTTTAGTGCACTAGTGCAACAAACTCGAGAGGAATCGAGCACAAAACGTGCGCGTGCGCGCGGGAGAAAGAGTTGACTTTTGAATTAATTAGAACCACACATTTTAGCTTATCTTGGAAGCTTCATTAGAGCCCAAAACACTCTTTTTTTTGCTCCATTCCAGCCGTGCATATCAAGAAGAAAAGAACCAAATTTCTCCTCCAAGTTCTTCTTCATTTCATCACTAAATTTCCACCAAATCACCTCAAACTTTAACCACACTTTGCAATCTACTTGGAGAGCAACTCAAGCTACAAAAAGAGCTTCAAATCCACGGTTTTTCTTGAGCAAGGAGGACCGAAATTTCTGCCTTAATCATCTAAGAAAGTAAGTGACGATCAACCTTGCAAATCTTGACTTATGGAAGTTGTTTAGCACTTATGAGTTCATAATTTCTTATGGGTAGCTTTAAATTATTGGAAAATTGGTGAGTGGGCTCTATGAACTCCCACTATGGCTTGGTAGACTGATTTTGTGAGTTTTGATGTTAATAATGTTGGATTAGTGCTTAAATTAGTAGAAATGAGTGATATTATGGATGAAAGCTCGAAGGAAGTGAAGGGGAGAATTTTTCCATTTCTGCCCCTGTGAATGCCGTGACCTTTAGAGTATTTTTTTGAAGTTCTATTGACTTGTTTATGATGTATATACGTTGTATGGGTTGTTGGAAAGTTTTCACAAAAAATTACGTGATTTGGTTGGCCAAATATGGTGATTTAGAAAGTTCATTCAAAACTGGAATTTTTCCCGTATTGCACTGGCAGTGTTTTTCAAACAGCTATAACTTTTTGCTCCGACGTCGAAATCGAGTGCTGTTTGTGGCACTGGAAACTAGATATTCCCAGATTTCCAACGGTATAAAATGTACATCCTGATTCCACTTGAGTGATCCGAACCAACCTTGTAAAGTTGCCTGTTCTGTTTCTCGTTTTACTGGAAGCTCTGTTTTATGCAGCGAGTTGATGCCCAAATATGAGCTAGTTATGGATAGATTTTTAAAACAATTTCTTCTGAGAAATTGTAACTTTATGAATTTAGTTTTCAACGCCACTAACTATGCTCAATTCCAAGTTGAATTGAGTGAGTTGTGGCCGAAGTTCGAAACTGATTCAGGGATTGAAAACCCTCTTTTGGCTAGTTGATGCCTTAACCTTGAGTGGGACTTGTTGTTTCGAAATTCTTGGTGTTAATCACCTACCAAACATATCTTGGATGCTTCTTAGACATTTTCTACCTAAATGAACCATATTTGAGATGTTTTCATTGGCCGAATATTTAGAAAAGGAAAATTTGCATACAAAGACAGATTTGTCTTGGAAATTCATGGGACTTTAGTGATTTTGTTAACTGATTTTCTGTACGTATTTTTCTATGAAATTTGACAGAGGAATAGCCCTTATATGGTAGTGTAATACTGCTAATTTTGGTGCCTTTCCGAGTCCGTTTCGATGTTCAACCAAAGTCCCAACGTAAGTGAATTAAATCTGGAATTTGGCCTAACGGTCTCACTTTTCAGCAACTTTGAGCCACCATATCTTGGTGCTAAAAACTTCAATTCTTTTTCCGCTTGTTTTGTTTTAAACTTTGATTGTAACTCTAATCGAATTTCAAATTTGAGAGGCTAGTTCAAATTCTGTGAATTTTACCGAATTTCCAAAGTTAGCCAAAAACCAACCCCGAAACTGCCTCAATAGCCTAAAACAGTAACTTTGAGCCAAATTTTGAATGTCTTCCATTTGGAATCATGGAAAAGTGTCTTCTAGGAACTTTTAGTACTTTCGAAAAAGTTTCCAACGGTACCAAGTTTTCTAATTTTGGACTTGTAAAGAGTGAGATACGATTCTTCAAAGATCTTGTATCAAAGCTGAAATTTTCGAAACTTAAGGAAATGGAGTTTTTCGAATTCTCCTTTTTCCTTCGATATCACAT